>NW_025900005.1:0-32187 GCF_022539505.1 Lolium rigidum | reverse complement strand
CGCAGCCGCACGAACCGACTGCCCCCAGCCCGAAGATGGAGATTTCGAAGGATCAAAGCAAAAGCCTGGCGGTAGCCGGCACGAGCCGACTGCCCCCAGCCCGAAGATGGAGATTTCGAAGGATCAAAGCAAAAGCCTGGCGGTAGCCAGCACGAGCCGACTGCCCCCAGCCCGAAGATGGAGATAGCGAAAAAGATAAGTTTCTGCTGCCGGCTACCAACCTAGGCCGGCAGCCGACAGCCGAAAGCCGGCAAAGGGAAGGAAACATAGATGTACTCACCCGACAAGCCGCGATCAAGTGCGCCAATCTCCTCCGTCCAGCGCTTGGCAGTAGCCGTCAGCTCCGTGGACTTGGTGGTGACCTCCTCCTGAAGCGCAAGCCGCTGCCTCTCCACCTCATCCAGCCGCCTGCTCAGCTCCGCCAGCTTCTCCTCCCCGTCCTTCTTGAGGGCGGCAAGCTCCTTAAGGTGGTTAGCCTCAAGCTGGCGCAGCCGCTTCAGCTCCCCGTCAGCCACCTTCAGCTTGGCGGCAGCAGCCCGATTCGCCTCCTCGCTTGTGACGCATTGGGCGCGGGCAACTCGGAGGTCCGATTCCAGCTGCGGGATCCGGGCGGCCTCAGCTGAAAGCCGGCAAAAACAAGCCGTCAGTATGAAAGAAACGACAGCCAACGAAAACTAAAAAGAAGACATCGAGTCGGAAGAAGCAAGAACTTACCCTTGACGGCCTCCAGCTCACGAGCCAAACCGGCCCGGTCCAGCTTGGCCTTGTGGTAGTGGGTCACGGCGCGGTTGTACAGCAGTTGTGCGCCGATCCGCCACAGCCTAAGGAAAAAGAAAAGTCAGTATGCCGGCGAAACCCGGACCGGCTCCAAGCAGCCGGCCCATGCCTCGGAGGGCTACCAGGATGATAACCAAATCAAAAACAAGCTTGAAGCTTACCTTGCCGGCTTCCTCCACCTTGGCGAGGTTGGCCGCGGCCTCGGCAGCCCTAGCCTTGAGGTTGGCCTCGCGAGCTGGAGAAGAACATCTCCACCGATGCTTGGCCGGGGTTCCCCTCCCGGCTGGTCACCTCATAGGAGTCGGCGCGGAGCCACGCCTGCTCCATAGTACCAGCTGAGCCAAGGCTGGAGTCGGAGGCGGACGGCACGTGAAGGAGCAGGGCGCCCTTGGCCACGTGCAGGCCTTGCGGCGACGCCGATGGGGTTCCCGTCCTCACCAGCGCGCGCGAGTCGGCGCCCTCCGTGCGCGCCGGCTCATCCCTTGCCGGCTCTCGCCTCGGCCGGCTCCCCATAGGCGGCTCCGGTGGGTGGCGGCGCTCCGGGCGAGCGGATGGCCTGGCCGGCGCAGCCAGCTCCGGCGCCTGAGGTGCCCCCTCCGGGCTTTCATCCAGCACCACCACGCTCGGCCTGGCTCCGGCTCCGATCGTGGGCGGCGCAGCCCTGCCGGCTCCGGTTCCGGTCGCGGGCGGTGCAGAGCTGCCGGCTCCGGCTCCGGTCGACGGCGGCATGCCTAGGCCGGCTCCAGCAGCTGGGCCCAGAAGACGAGTCCGGCTCGGGAACATGTCGTCCAGCGTCGCCTGGCGCGTCGGCTCAACCCGCGTACCGCGATCAGGCGCTGAGGCCAGCGGCACGGTGAAGGAAGGCGCCCCTGCGGAAGGCGGAGTACCCGTAGGCGGCGGCGGCGTGGGTGCGCGCGATGAAGGCTGTGGCGTCGACTCCCTCCTTTGTCGAGGAGGCGGCGACACGACGCGCGGAGTCTGCCGGGAGCCGCCGCCCTGGGCAAACTTGATGGGAGCCCTAGCCGAACAAATAAGGAAAAGATAAGCATAGAAAGGAAGGAAAGAAAAGGAATCAAACAAAAGAGAAAAGAAAACTCACCCGGCCTGCTCCGGAACCTTCTTCGGCTGCAGCCGGCGGAGCTTCTTCGCCTTCGTCTCCGAGGCGGCAGTGGCGCGGGGGTCGGCGACTCGTTTCTTCCCCTTGGGCGCCGAAGTCGTCGTGGTACTTGGCGGCCTCGTGCGCAAGGGCACGGCAGGGATAGGCCCCGTGGTGGACGTCGCCGGCTCCTCATCCTCCTGCTGCTCCGGTGAAGGGGGCGGATTGTGCTCCCCCTGGCCGCCTACGTCGGCGCCCGCAGCAGGTCGTCGTCGCCGCGCCCTGGTCGCCGGCTTGGTCAGCCGGATCGGCGTGATCCGGCGTCCATCTCCTCGTCGCCGGGTCGCCGTCCTCGGCGTTTTGCCGGGAGAAGAGCTAGAAAAAACATAACATGAGCAAACAACAAGCCGGAAGTCGGCAGAAGAAAAAGGAAGTCGGCCTCGTTGCCGCAAGCCGGAAGTCGGCGGAAACACGAAACTTACCAGCTCGGGTGGGTGGTCCCTGTCGTGGGGCGCCCGCCCGTAGTTCCACTCCTCAGGCATGTTCGCCTTGGTGATGTTGTTCACCCGGCGGGCGACCTGGGCCTTGGAGACCAGCGCTGTGGACGTCCGGTTCGGATCGAACCGGCCGGACATGTGCCCGATCTTGTGGGTGCGCATCTGGAGCGGCAGCACCCGGCGCTCGGCGATGGTGCAGAGGAGGTCCTCGGCGGTCAGCCCGTTCGCGACGGCCGCCCCCAGGAAGTCCCAGAGCTGATTCACCTCAGCATCCGGATCCGCCGTGCGGCGTTGTAGCTCCAGCTTGATCCGGCCGACCGGAGGAACCGGGTTGAACTCCGGAAGGTTGATCCGGTCGACGAGCTCGCCCTCGTTGCGCACGTAGAAGAATGACATCTGCCGCTCTTCACCGAGTCAACGGTGGGAATTTTGGGGAAAGGCGTACCGGGCCGGGTGTAGATCGAGGCGGCGCCGCAGGCCCGCAGGCGGCCCTCAGTAGTTTGGGCCTTCAAGTAGAACAGCCGGCTCCAGAAGTCGATATCCGGCCACAGGCCGGCGTAGGCCTCCATGAACGCCACATAGCAGCTGAGGAGGACGCAGGCGTTGGCCGGCAGATGGTGCGGCTGCAGGCCGAAGTTGTCGAGGAACTGCCGGAAGAAGGCGGAGGCCGGCAGGCCCAGCCCGCGATCGAGGTGCGCGCCGAAGACGACGCGCCGCCGAGCTGCAGCACGGGCTCCTTCTCCTCCCCGGCGCCCGCGTGATCACCGACGACGGGATCCGGCGGAGGCGCACCAGCCGCGCGATATCATCCTCCCGCATATACGAGCCCCGCCACGATCCGCTGGCGGAGGCCATTGTCGAGGAAGAGGAAGAAGTTGACCACGAAAGACGAAAGGGCGACGAAGAGCCTTGCGACGGCGGCGGCGATGACGGTGGCTGAGGGCGCTCCGTTGAAACGCGGGGCCCCGTGGCGCCGGCTCGACGGAGTAGCGGCGGCGGGTCGGCGGAGACTCGTTCGCCGGAGTTCGCCAGCGGGAGGCGTTCGCCGGAGCAGCAACGGGCTCGAGCGCAGGAAGAAAGCGAGGGGACCGGAGCGCGAGGAAGACGAAGTGGGCAAGTGCCGCCTCGGTACCCTCCCCCGCGGCATTTATAGCCGACCGCGGCGGGCAGTTGGCCTCCACGTGGCGATCGTGGCCACGCCGCCCGGATTTTCTGCGCGTTAACGTCGCCCACGACCGCTGCCGTTACCAGAAACTGCCACACCAAGTCGCCCACAACCGCACCAAATCCGGAGGGGACATTGATGTGACCAGACGAACCGGCGGCAGAGCTCAAGCGTCAGACCGGTCAAGTCGGGTGCAGGACCCGAGGCGGCGGAGACTCCGGCGTGCCGCAAGCCGGAGCCGGACAATAAGTTCAACTCGGACCAAATATCATCAGCAAGGCGGAGACGCCATCAAAACTTGCGAGAAAGCAAAAGCTGCATAAGTGTAAATAGCAGCCGGCTAGAAGCAGCCGGCGAGAACGAGCCGGATGAGGGCGCAGCCGGCTGAAGGGAAATTCTCAGTCGGCCCCTCCGGGTGCCGCCAAGTGTATTCAAGAAGCCAGGAAAACCTGCCTAGGTCCTTCTAAACGCAGGACCTTGCCAGCTTCGGGGGCTAATGTCGGGGGGAAGATCCCGGGTAGGGCAATGGATGATGAGCAGCCGGCTGGCCACTGGCCGGCTCGCGGCAAAGGCCGGCTGAGGAGCAGCCGGCTGGCGCCGTGGCCGGCTGGTCCGGAAGCCGGCTGGCTCTAGGTCCTAGTCGGCCTGGCTACGGCCGCCAATGTCGTAGCTGGGCCGGCTTCTACAAGCCATATCCGACCGGGGGTTTGTACCTCGGACCGACTCGAGGCTGGCGAGTCTTGCACTCGGAAGGAACCGGGTTGGTGATCCGGGTTCCCAAAGTCCACGCCGACTTCATCTTCCGTAAGCGCGGGGCACCGTGGAGCAACAGTGCCACGCGCCGGACAGGCCATCATGGCTAACGACGATCCGTACCGGCTACGGTGGGCTGACGGCGACAGGGACACCTCCTCTCCATACCGCCGACCCGGGCAGCCGGATGGGACGGGCCACTACGCCTCAACGGCTCCCGACGTCACTGCCTCGGGAAGGAGCGGAAGCCGGAGCCGGCCAAGCCGGCCAGTAAACTATAGGGTTTTATATGTAAAGTGCCGGTGCCTATATAAGCCGCACTACCCCCTCTCGTGTAGGGGATCGATCATTCTCACTCCATTCCACCCCTAGCGCTGCCCTGTGAGAGAGACCATCGTCTCCCTTAGCCTCCCAGGAGCAGCCGGACATAGCTCTAGGAGCACCATTGTACTGTGTGATATCATATACACTCTAGCAGGAGTAGAGGTTTTACCTCCACAGGAGGGCCTCGAACCTGGGTACGTCGCCGTGTCGCTCGTGCCCATACCCGCTTCCGGATACCGCCGTGAGATCTCTCAGGAACCACCTTCGATTAGCCACCCTATGGCATATGCCGTGACGATACTACGACACAGCCAATTTGTGCCCTTCGTTTGCCGGTAACGCTCGATATGTTTGTTGTTACCTTTGGCAGGATCACTCCCCTTGCTTATCCTGTCGAAGGATGAAGTTGGATCTTGCCAGCATGCGGGAGGAGAACAGAGAGTTAGGGATCAAGATATTTCGGTACAGGCAGGCGGTGTCTTTCCTAGAAGTGGATGAGATCATGGCCTGTGCTCGTAGGAGTTGTGACGAGGCCATTCATCTGGGAGAACGGATCAAAGCTCAGCTTGTCTCTTTGATGGAAGTCGCAGAACGCGTGATTTTCAATGCTAGAGAGGCGCGGGAACGACTTCTGGTGGCTGAAGATCTCGCATAGCAGTTTAATCATGTGCGCTTATTAGTTGCCTACTACTTTTGTAATTATTCACAATTAAGTACTCCCTCCGTCCACAAATAAGTGGACGCACGCGGTTTTCAAGAGACTTTAATTTTTTTTCTAAAAAAGACCCTCATTCCTTCAATCAATCTGCTCATTAATCAAGAAGTTGCTTTGATTTAGGCGCTAATAAATGGTGTGCATGCTAGTACCCAATAAAACAACATTGAGAAACCAAAATTAATTAATGGGAGCTGAGATCAAGGCATGCACTAGGGGTCTAAACGTAAAATATACCAAGAAGTCTAGATGTACACTTATTTGTGGATTTCTTAAAAGGCTAGATGTCCACTTATTTGTGGACGGAGGGAGTATGTATCAATGGCTTGCCTTTTGTGTGACGGAGGAAATTGCACATACCACCACTTGTTGGTGCAGTTTTTGCACATAACACAATTTGAGATTCTTTTTACACAAATAACCAGATTTTGACGTTAACTTTTGCACAAAAAACAACCTTACTCCATGTTTTCTTTTGTCTTCTAAAGACATGTAGGTGCTTCGAAAAATACCTCCGTTCCAATGCTTAAAGCTTAGTATATTTATCTTGAAAAGTCAAACCAAGTAAAGTTCGACAAAACTCTTAAAAGAATCTATCAGCACATATAATATTTTGTAGACACCATATGAAAATATAATTTATTTTCTATCTAATAATATTGATTTTGTATCTTGCATATTAATGCTTTTGGTAAAAACTTAGTCAAACTTAACTTAGTTTGACTTTCGAAAAATCAATTTAATCCTTAAGCTTTGGGATCGGTGGTTCTAGACGTGGTCTAGACGTGTTTCAACATATTACCTTCGCATTTTCTAAACGCATGGAGTTTCTTACAAAGTTTATTTTTCGAAATATTTTCGACTTTGTATTATTTTTATTCATTTCCCCCCTGGTTGTCATGTTTTCTGTCCGGCTTCCCCAGCCCATCCATCCGTAACCCACATGCGCGCGTGACACGAGTAGTGGGAGACATGGTGCCCAAAGGGATAGCTTTTATTAATGGTGGCGACGGTTCCCTAGGCCAATGTTGGCGATACGTTGATGGCGTGTATTTCACACGTTCGTTGGGCAACCCCAAGAGGAAGGTATGATGAGCACAGCAGCAAGTTTTCCCTCAGAAAGAAACCAAGGTTTATCGAACCAGGAGGAGCCAAGAAGCACGTTGAAGGTTGATGGCGGCGGGATGTAGTGCGGCGCAACACCGAGAGATTCCGGCGCCAACGTGGAACCCTGCACAACACAACCAAAGTACTTTGCCCCAACGAAACAAGTGAGGTTGTCGGCCTCACCGGCTTGTCTGTAACAAAGGATTAACCGTATTGTGTGGAAGATGATTGTTTGCAGAGAAAACAAGTAAAAACAAGTATTGCAGTAGATTGTATTTCAAGTAAAGAGAATTGGACCGGGGTCCACAGTTCACTAGAGGTGTCTCTCCCATAAGACGAACAGCATGTTGGGTGAACAAATTACAGCTTGGGCAATTGACAAATAAAGAGAGCATGACAATGCACATACATATCATGATGAGTATAGTGAGATTTAATTGGGCATTACGACAAAGTACATAGACCGTCATCCAACCGCATCTATGCCTAAAAAGTCCACCTTCGAAGTTATCATCCGAACCCCTCCAGTATTAAGTTGCTAACAACGAGACAATTGCATTAAGTATGGTGCGTAATGTAACTAGTGACTACATCCTTGAACATAGCACTAATGTTTTATCCCTAGTGGCAACAGCACAACACAACCTTAGAACTTTCTGTCACTGTCCCAGGTGTCAATGCAGGCATGAACCCACTATCGAGCATAAGTACTCCCTCTTGGAGTTAAAAGCATCTACTTGGCCAGAGCATCTACTAGTAACGGAGAGCATGCAAGATCATAAACAACACATAAGCATAACTTTGATAATCAACATAACAAGTATTCTCTATTCATCGAATCCCAACAAACGCAACATATAGAATTACATATAGATGATCTTGATCATGATAGGCAGCTCACAAGATCCGACAATGATAGCACAATGGGGAGAAGACAACCATCTAGCTACCGCTATGGACCCATAGTCCAGGGGTAGACTACTCACTCATCACTCCGGAGGCGACCATGGCGGTGTAGAGTCCTCCGGGAGATGATTCCCCTCTCCGGCAGGGTGCCGGAGGCGATCTCCAGGATCCCCCGAGATGGGATCGGCGGCGACGGCGTCTCGGCAAGGTTTTCCGTATCGTGGCTCTCGGCACCGGAAGTTTCGTCACGGAGGCTTTAAGTAGGCGGAAGGGCAAGTCGAGAGGGGGCACAGGGGCCCCGGATGACAGGGCGGCGCGGCCAAGGGGGGCCGCGCCGCCCTAGGGTTTGGCTCCCCGTGGCCCCACTTCGTTTCGTCTTCGGACTTCCGGAAGCTTCGTGAGAAAATAGGCCTCCGGGCTTTTATTTCGTCCAATTCCGAGAATATTTCTTTACTAGGATTTCTGAAACCAAAAACAGCATGAAAACAAAGAATCGGCACTTCGGCATCTTGTTAATAGGTTAGTTCCGGAAAATGCACGAATATGACATAAAGTGTGCATAAAACATGTAGATAACATCAATAATGTGGCATGGAACACAAGAAATTATCGATACGTTGGAGACGTATCAGCATCCCCAAGCTTAGTTCTCGCTCGTCCCGAGCAGGTAAAACGATAACAAAGATAATTTCTGGAGTGACATGCCATCATAATCTTGATCATACTATTTGTAAAGCATATGTAGTGAATGCAGCGATCAAAACAATGTGTATGACATGAGTAAACAAGTGAATCATAAAGCAAAGACTTTTCATGAATAGCACTTCAAGACAAGCATCAATAAGTCTTGCATAAGAGTTAACTCATAAAGCAATAATTCAAAGTAAAGGTATTGAAGCAACACAAAAGAAGATTAAGTTTCAGCGGTTGCTTTCAACTTGTAACATATATATCTCATGGATATTGTCAACATAGAGTAATATAATAAGTGCAATAAGCAAGTATGTAGGAATCAATGCACAGTTCACACAAGTGTTTGCTTCTTGAGGTGGAGAGAAATAGGTGAACTGACTCAACATTGAAAGTAAAAGAATGGTCCTCATAGAGGAAAAGCATCGATTGCTATATTTGTGCTAGAGCTTTGATTTTGAAAACATGAAACAATTTTGTCAACGGTTGTAATAAAGCATATGCATCATGTAAATTATATCTTATAAGTTGCAAGCCTCATGCATAGTGTACTAATAGTGCCCGCACCTTGTCCTAATTAGCTTGGACTACCTGGATTATCACCGCAATACATATGCTTTAACCAAGTTTCACAAAGGGGTACCTCTATGCCGCCTGTACAAAGGTCTAAGGAGAAAGCTCGCATTTGGATTTCTCGCTTTTGATTATTCTCAACTTAGACATCCATACCGGGACAACATAGACAACAGATAATGGACTCCTCTTTTAATGCTTTAAGCATTTGACAACAATTAATTCTTTTCTCATTAGAGATTTGAGGATATTTGTCCAAAACTGAAACTTCCACCATGAATCATGGCTTTAGTTAGCGGCCCAATGTTCTTCTCTCACAATATGCATGCTCAAACCATTCAACTCGGTGTAGATCGCCCTTACTTCGTACAAGACGAACATGCATAGCAACTCACATGAAATTCAACAATGAGTTGATGGCGTTCCCCAGCAAACATGGTTATCGCACAACAAGCAACTTAATAAGAGATAAAGTGCATAATTACATATTCAATACCACAATAGTTTTTAAGCTATTTGTCCCATGAGCTATATATTGCAAAGGTGAATGATGGAATTTTAAAGGTAGCACTCAAGCAATTTACTTTGGAATGGCGGGAAAATACCATGTAGTATAGGTAGGTATGGTGGACACAAATGGCATAGTGGTTGGCTCAAGTATTTTGGATGCATGAGAAGTATTCCCTCTCGATACAAGGTTTAGGCTAGCAAGGCTTATTTGAAACAAACACAAGGATGAACCGGTGCAGCAAAACTCACATAAAAGACATATTGTAAACATTATAAGACTCTACACCGTCTTCCTTGTTGTTCAAACTCAAAACTAGAAATTATCTAGACCTCGGAGAAACCAAATATGCAAACCAAATTTTAGCATGCTCTATGTATTTCTTCATTAATGGGTGCAAAGCATATGATGCAAGAGCTTAAACATGAGCACAACAATTGCCAAGTATCACATTACCCAAGACATTTATAGCAATTACTACATGTATCATTTTCCAATTCCAACCATATAACAATTTAACGAAGGAGAAACTTCGCCATGAATACTATGAGTAGAAACCAAGGACATATTTGTCCATATGCTACAGCGGAGTGTGTATCTCTCCCATAAAGTGAATGCTAGGATCCATTTTATTCAAACAAAACAAAAACAAAAACAAACCGACGCTCCAAGAAAAAGCACATAAGATGTGGCCGAATAAAAATATAGTTTCAGGGGAGGAACCTGATAATTTGTCGATGAAGAAGGGGATGCCTTGGGCATCCCCAAGCTTAGACGCTTGAGTCTTCTTGATATATGCAGGGGTGAACCACCGGGTGCATCCCCAAGCTTAGAGCTTTCACTCTCCTTGATCATGTTGCATCATACTCCTCTCTTGATCCTTGAAAACTTCCTCCACACCAAACTCGAAACAACTCATTAGAGGGTTAGTGCACAATATAAATTGACATATTCAGAGGTGACACAATCATTCTTAACACTTCTGGACATTGCATAATGCTACTGGACATTAGTGGATCAAAGAAATTCATCCAACATAGCGAAAGAGGCAATGCGAAATAAAAGGCAGAATCTGTCAAAACAGAACAGTTCGTATTGACGAATTTTAAAATAGCACCAGACTTGCTCAAACGAAAATGCTCAAATTTAATGAAAGTTGCGTACATATCTGAGGATCATGCTCGTAAATTGGCGTAATTTTCTGAGCTACCTACAGGGAGGTGGACCCAGATTCGTGACAGCAAAGAAATCTGGAACTGCGCAGTAATCCAAATCTAGTACTTACTTTTCTATCAACGGCTTAACTTGGCACAACAAAACTCAAAACTAAGATAAGGAGAGGTTGCTACAGTAGTAAACAACTTCCAAGACACAAAATAAAAACAAAGTACTGTAGGTAAAAACATGGGTTGTCTCCCATAAGCGCTTTTCTTTAACGCCTTTCAGCTAGGCGCAGAAAGTGTATCTCAAGTATTATCGAAGGGTGGTACTTCTACAGCGGGGTGTGGGCTCTTCTCAACCAGGCATATTATATTAGATACATAAGTTTTGGCATCTCCCTTTTCATTAGTCTTAGGTGTGCTACTCTCATCAAACAAATTTTCAGGAACAAGCCAAGCATAATTATTTTCTAGTGCATCATTCATAGCTAGGAGCTTGCATGGTATTGGTGCTTTGATCTCCCCACCATCATCAATATTATTAGTGTATCTTATTCTATCCATATCCATCTTTTCAAGGAGACTAGCAAAATTAGTAGGAGAACCAAGCATATTAAATTTAGCAAAGACCTTTCTAGCTTCTCTTGCTAGACCACCAAATTCTCTAAGAAGGGTTTCTAAAACAAAATCTTTCTTTTCCCCTTCTTCCATATCACCAAGTGTGAAAAACATGTGTTGGATTATAGGATTGAGATTAACAAATTTGGTTTCCAACAAGCGAACTAAATGCGCAGCAGCAATTTCATAAGTAGGCGCAAGGTCTACCAAGTGTCTATCTTCAAAATTTTCAATGGTACTAACATGGTTGAAGAATTCTTCTATGTTATTTCTCCCAACTATAGACCCACGTCCTACCGGTATGTTCTTTGTGGTAAAATTAAAAGGAAACATGATGAAATAAGTAAAGTAAATGCTAGTAACTAATTTTTTTGTGTTTTCGATATAGCAAACAAGATAGCAAATAAAGTAAAACTAGCAACTAATTTTTTTGTATTTTGATTTAGTGCAGCAAACAAAGTTGTAAATAAAACAAAGCAAGACAAAAACAAAGTAAAGAGATTGAGAAGTGGAGACTCCCTTGCAGCAGTGTCTTGATCTCCCCGGCAACGGCGCCGGAAAATATGTCTGGCGCGTAGTTGACGTGGGAGTTAGAAATCTTTGTGGTGTAGCTTTTCTTCAGTTCCCAGCAACGGCGCCGTGAAAATATGCTTGATGGCGTGTATTTCACACGTTCGTTGGGCAACCCCAAGAGGAAGGTATGATGAGCACAGCAGCAAGTTTTCCCTCGAAATAAACCAAGGTTTATCGAACCAGGAGGAGCCAAGAAGCACGTTGAAGGTTGATGGCGGCGGGATGTAGTGCGGCGCAACACCGGAGATTCCGGCGCCAACGTGGAACCCGCACAACACAACCAAAGTACTTTGCCCCAACGAAACAGTGAGGTTGTCAATCTCACCGGCTTGCTGTAACAAAGGATTAACCGTATTGTGTGGAAGATGATTGTTTGCAGAGAAAACAGTAAACACAAGTATTGCAGTAGATTGTATTTCAGTAAAGAGAATTGGACCGGGGTCCACAGTTCACTAGAGGTGTCTCTCCCATAAGACGAACAACATGTTGGGTGAACAAATTACAGTTGGGCAATTGACAAATAAATAGAGCATGACAATGCACATACATATCATGATGAGTATAGTGAGATTTAATTGGGCATTACGACAAAGTACATAGACCGTCATCCAACTGCATCTATGCCTAAAAAGTCCACCTTCAGAGTTATCATCCGAACCCCCTCTAGTATTAAGTTGCTAACAACGTGACAATTGCATTAAGTATGGTGCGTAATGTAACTAGTGACTACATCCTTGAACATAGCACTAATGTTTTATCCCTAGTGGCAACAAGCACAACACAACCTTAGAACTTTCTCATCATCGTCCCGGTGTCAATGCGGCATGAACCCACTATCGAGCATAAGTACTCCCTCTTGGAGTTAAAAGCATCTACTTGGCCAGAGCATCTACTAGTAACGGAGAGCATGCAAGATCATAAACAACACATAAGCATAACTTTGATAATCAACATAACAAGTATTCTCTATTCATCGGATCCCAACAAACGCAACATATAGAATTACATATAGATGATCTTGATCATGATAGGCAGCTCACAAGATCCGACAATGATAGCACAATGGGGAGAAGACAACCATCTAGCTACCGCTATGGACCCATAGTCCAGGGGTAGACTACTCACTCATCACTCCGGAGGCGACCATGGCGGTGTAGAGTCCTCCGGGAGATGATTCCCCTCTCCGGCAGGGTGCCGGAGGCGATCTCCAGGATCCCCCGAGATGGGATCGGCGGCGACGGCGTCTCAGCAAGGTTTTCCGTATCGTGGCTCTCGGTACTGGAAGTTTCGTCACGGAGGCTTTAAGTAGGCGGAAGGGCAAGTCGAGAGGGGGCACAGGGCCCCAGATGACAGGCGGCGCGGCCAGGGGGGGCCGCGCCGCCCTAGGGTTTGGCTCCCCGTGGCCCCACTTCGTTTCGTCTTCGGACTTCCGGAAGCTTCGTGAGAAAATAGGCCTCTCGGGCTTTTATTTCGTCCAATTCCGAGAATATTTCTTTACTAGGATTTCTGAAACCAAAAACAAGCAGAAAACAAAGAATCGGCACTTCGGCATCTTGTTAATAGGTTAGTTCCAGAAAATGCACGAATATGACATAAAGTGTGCATAAAACATGTAGATAACATCAATAATGTGGCATGGAACACAAGAAATTATCGATACGTTGGAGACGTATCATACGTCTCATCGTCGCTAGCTGTGCCTTCCCCATGCGGCCGTATTAATGCACACCACTGCTCCTTTAGTCCTTTGCGCCTCCGCGGCTAATCAAGTAAGTTTGATCATAAAAGATGATCACATAAGCTCGATGATTACCTATAACCTAAAAATTATCTTAATTTGTAAACGAAGACATAAAATAACTAGTTGTTTGATTAGGAAAGACAAAGGAAATTTCTATTGAGATTGAGTTCATTTCATAGTTGTTATAGACACATAGCAATATTACCAAGAGATAGGATTGTAGAGAAAGCAATCCATAGGTATTTTGGAGGGTTACTCCGTACAAGATACCTTTAGAAATCCTTTGAACCAAACAAACTCCGATTCATATTAGTAGACTATAATATGGATATATCTAGACACATTTTAGTTCAAGATTCATCCATATCATTTGACAAGTAATATGAATCGGAGTGAGTATATTAAATGGATTAGTATATATTGTTCGAAAAAATTAAGTTATACCGTACTAATAAAGAAACCATTTCTGTGGTCAAACTGATTTGACGGGACAGTAATTGCACCAGGACGTAGTGGCGTGCTATCCTAGCCGAAGTTTTACTCGGCGCATCGATGCAGCTGCTGAAGAATAAAAAGTCATATCCACTCCTACTCTTCACCTCCATCGTTTCCATCCTTGGCTCTCCACTTCCATCATCGTTCTCCACTCGCCAAGCGCCGCTAGCAAATTTTTTCATCCTCTAGATCTCCCATTTGCATAGCTTTCTCTCCTCACCCCTCCGCAGAACCGCAGCACTCCTCCTTCCCGCTCGACTCTCCTACAAATCTCCAATCACACATACTTGCTTCCGCCCTCTTAAATCCATCTCGTCTCCATGGCGGCATCGAACGACGACCAGCTGTATGGCGACTGGGGGAAGCTCCCCGCCGAGCTGTTCAATCTCATTGCCCAGAGTCTGGACGTTGCGCCGACGTCCGGCTGGCCGCATGCTCCAAAACGCCGTGCCGCCATGTCGCCGACAACATGAATCTACACCATTGGGATGGACCCCGCTTGCCGATGCCCGATTCTGCCCATTGGCACTATGATGATAGTAGTGCGCACCACACGGTGTACCACGTTGTGCCCTCGACCATCCTCGGCGCACACCCATCCTGCCGTTCATGGACAATAGATTCTGGGTTGGCATGAACGGCGACTGGATCGCCGGCGTGGACAGTGGTGGGAACCGGTTCCTCGCGAACATCTACACGCACCAAGAAATCTCCCTACCATCGTCGGAAACTTGCAACATTTTTCGGGAGGAATGGATTGGCTTCCCGACTTGCCTCCTGAAAGGTACATGACGTATGGGCGTGCCATGTTTTTGTTGAAGATTGTAATTTGCGAAGTGCCCACAAAAGCTGGACATTACTCAGATTACAAGCTCATCGCTCTATTCAATTCTGGACTCGCTTACCCGGCTAATGGTAGCCAGGAGTGGAGGTTATTCTCTCTTGCTAGTTGGGGTGTAGATTACAGTGACGCCATCGAGCACAACGGCTTCATTGTTGCGGTGGATGGGTGGACCGGCACCACATATTGCCGGGATCAATCACAGGCCGGTAATTCTTCAATCCATATGATATACTTCGCAATAAATTTTAATATCAAGCGCATTCATGATATATTGTAACTGAATTAACTAATTGCTCAATAAGATTTTTTTCACCTTTCAAATGACTGTGCACCATTTAATTATCCAAACCTGACTGAACCATTGCTACAAACGAATTACAGTAGTATATGCAGTGCACTAATCTGTCAACCCAAACCAGATTATTGCAGTATATGAATGCATTCCTGAATTAGTTACCGCATGCTCTTGTCGAATATGAATAAGGAGCTTAGCCCTGGCCTCTTCATCAATTGATGCATGCAAACTTTCAATTTATTTGAATATTCGATGTACTCAAAGCATTACAATCATGGATCGATAAGGTTGAGACATGTATCTACCATCAATGAATATGAGTGTAATTAACATACATCTCAAATGGGAACAATTTTATTTCTTCGAGTTTTTATACAAGTATAATGACTGCATCCTCCATTTGATCCTACAAATGTGAAGTTGCAGCTACTGGTATTTTTGTCTTCCTGAGCCATTCAAACACTAATTTTTTTTGGTCTCCGTTTACAATGCAGATGCACACCTTGCCCTGCCATTCGTGATCCCATCACCGATGGAGGATCCATTTGGCAGATGGTTTTTAGCTCGATCAGCCGATGGCAAGCGCTTGATGATCATCCATGAAGATCGGTATATACGTAGCAATGATCACCTTGAGCCTCGCAGGTTCTCGCATGATGGTAATGGCCTTATCCTCGCGGGAGTGTCCTGCCCCCGTCATACATATTTTTGAGAAAGATCTATCCCCGATTGGACCCAATTGGAGTCGAGTTGACAGCCTTGGCACACACTCTCGTTCATTGGACTGAATTATCCAATGAACCCGAAGATAAATGATGGCAATGCTCCTGATGGAACATTGACTCCATTCATGAGGTCAAATTGTGTGTACATCGCGTACTATGCATTTCGGGAACCAGCATTTAGTTGTATTTGTCGTTGTAACCTCGCAGCGAAGGGGAAAATGAGCTCATGGGAGTTATCACCCTTCCAAAAGAAGGTTGGGGATTTCCCCGACAGGCGACAATGTGGTTTAAGCCTAGTCTGAAAAATATCTGCATGTTGATGCAACCCTAAACCGAGCCATTAATCTTTCTGGAGAAAATAATCTTTTTTGTACGATATATTTGAACAATTCAGTAACATGTTCCGTATCTTAATATGCTCTTCCTTTTTTCTGAATCTTATATACCTTGACCCATTTCAGTGTGTCTGTTTACTCATTTTAGTGTGTATGTAGCCCACATTGAAGTAATCTAATCTTATTTAAACGGATGGTGATGAACTCGTATTTCCATCCTTCGTAAACCGTGCATGTCTGTTTATTTTTAGTTTCATTTCAGCAACTATTATTAGTATATGCACACCTTTTTTTTAATGTTGAGAGGAGTATAAGGGCATTACAATGCTATATACTATATGGCGCCAATAGAGAACAAATGAATGTGAAAAGATTGTAAAATCCTCCAGGTACTCTCCTTACAGCGCTAATTGCCGATGGCGGATCGACTTCCTGTTGGTTCCGGTGCTGTAGCTAGGACCGGTGAAAAGAGTTTCACGCCCTTGCAGTAGCGCCTGTGTTGGACGTGCCCTAATGTTTTCCTGCTAAAAGTTGCAATCTTTTAAGCACTTGGGTACGGTATTTCCCCACCAGCCTGGATGCAGGCCGCCAAACGCGTCTTAACCAATGTTTAAAATAGCGTGTTAAATGAATTAGCGGCAGCCTCCTTCAAACGGTATGAACGTTATATCGTGGTAATAGTGTGGTATATTTTAAATAGCATTTTGTTATCACCGGATTTTGGCTAAATCAGGAGGTGGGCCGCGATCAAGATGGGCTTGGAAGATTACACATTGAAGATCTATGAAGCGGCCTTGCACGGAGAATTTGGGCTAGGTTGCCTGTGTATCTTTAATTACAGTAGATTGTATCTAGATTAAAAGTTAGAGTTTTACCCGTGCACGGTTTAGTGCACGCCCACATTAGAAAGTCCGCTGGACTATAAATATGTACCTAGGGTTTATGGAATAAAACAACAACCAACGTTCAACCACAAACAAATCTCGGCGCATCGCCAACTCCTTCGTCTCGAGGGTTTCTACCGGTAAGCATCATGCTGCCTAGATCGCATCTTGCGATCTAGGCAGCACAAGCCTGCCTACGTTGTTCATGCGTTGCTCGTGCTCGAAGCCTTTTTGATGGCGAGCAACGTAGTTATCTTAGACATGTTAGGGTTAGCATTGTTCTTCATGCTGCATGCTTTCGTAGTGCAACCCTTGCATGTCTAGCCGCCCTTACACCTATCTTAGGTGTAGGGGCGGCACCCCGCTTGATCATAGTTTAGTAGATCTGATCCGTTACGATTGCTCCTTGTTCTACAAGGATTAGTTTAATATCTGCAATAGTTAGGCCTTACAAGGGGCCGGAGGATCCAGCGGCGTGTAGGGTGGCGTTTGCTAGTCCTAGAACGGATGTTCCGGGGATCAACCTCGTGTTGGTTTTTAGGCCCTGTCTAGGATCGGCTTACGGTCACCGTGCGCGAGCGCGAGGCCCGAACCTGAGTAGGATGATCCGATTATGCGGTGAAAACCCTAAATCGTCGTAGATCTCATTAGCTTTACCTTGATCAAGCAGGACCACCATATATTCGGACACCTCGTCTGAATCATGGGTGGATCGGCTCCTTGAGCCGATTCACGAGGATAACCTCGAGAGCCGATCGAGGCTCGTATTTAACGTTTACGTGTGTGCCCTGCAGGAAACTAAGCGAGGCATCATCCACACCTTCCCGACCAGGTATAGGTCAGGTGGCACGCCCTTGTGATAAACATCGGTGCGTGCGACCAGGAGGCTTTGCGGGCCGTCGCTCGGAGGGACTAGGGCCAGCCGCAGCCCTAGTTGTTCCCGGCTCTACGGTGTTGCCCGTCTCTGCCCGCCAGTGGGTTTCTGACGTCAACACATTCTGGCACGCCCGGTGGGACGACCTTCGACATCGACAATATCGCCATCTACATCCGAGATGGCGGAAAGCACTCCGGTCAAGTACGAGGACCTGCCTGATGACCTCAAGAAGAAACACGACGAAATCAAGGCAGTCCTCGAAGCCGAACTCATCGGCTCCTTCCACCGAACCCGCTCCCATGGCGTCAGGTGGAAGGGTTTCACACCTGAAGGCGCACTCGATGGAGTGGACCTGTCCACCCCGTCAGCAGAACGCACCGGGTCGCTGAAGTACGAGGATCTGCCCGAGGAGCTCAAGAAGAAGCATGACGAGATCAAGGCAACCCTCGAGGCCGAGCCCATCGGCTCCTCTGAGAAGATCTGGCCGCACGATGTCAAGCTCGATAGAGGCTCAAGTCCGTCGCCCGGCGTCAACATGGTGGATCTCAGCCACTCCATAGGCCAGCCAAAGTCCTCCTTTGGTGTCAACATGGCAGGGCTTGCAAGCCGCCACGGCAAAGACGAAGCAGAAAGCAGCCACTCCCGTGGCAACGATGAAGAGGAGGCCGATCCACGCGACCGGCCCCAAGATGATGACAGGCGGTACCTGACAGGGGAGGGAATAAGACGCGTGCGGTATCAGGGTCCACTCTCCGAGCGCCTCCTCCACAAATATGAGCAGCAGCACGACCGACGTCGGCACTACGACGTAGATGATGAAAGGAATTGTCGGTCTGATGCAGAGGTCAGGAGGTACCGTCAGCATGATAGAAGCGACGACGGGTACAATCGTCGCGCTGAAAGAAGGTCAAGGGGGCAGGATAACATGGATAGGCACTGGAGCTGTCCGTTCTTCAAACATTGCTGGGACTCAGGAATGAGCCGATTGCCAACAATCGAGAACTGCCCGGAATGCAAACAGAGGAAGAAGGACGCCGCTAACGTGTCCGTATTCGAGCGTCTAGGGCCTCTCCCACCTCGGAGCAAGTATGCTGAGCCCGCTCGGGGAGAAGATCTCGAGGAACTAGAGGACGATGATGAAGAAGATAAGTATCATCGGCCCGAGTGGTGCCCCGATGGGCTCGGCCGTTCCCAAAAGCGAAGGGTTCAACGTCCGCGTGGGTTGGAAGAAGCCGAAAGATTGTACCGCACACGCTAAGGAAGGCACGGCCTGATCTGGCCGCCAAAATTCGGCGAACCCTGGACGGAGAGGGTCGGCCACAAAGAAAAGAGTGGCGCCCCAAGCAGAGGAAAGCCGATGATGATACATCGGCTGGCACAAACATGGTCTTCATCCTTCCATCGGAGTTTAGCGCTCCAAGATTATATGAAGCACCTGTGGCGCAGCTAGATCGCGGCCCACGGCCGGTCATCTTTGAGAAGCCAAAGGAAAGGAGTTACGAGCATCCGAAGGCCCCGTACGTACGAGGTTACATCAATGGGCAGCCTGTCAACAAGATGTTGGTGGACACCGGAGCGGCGATCAACATTATGCCATACTCCATGCTACGTCGGTTGGGACGCTCCAGCTCGGATCTGATCAAGACCAACGTAACACCGAGCGATTTCAACGGCCAAGCATCCGACGCACAAGGTGTTCCGAATGTGGATCCGACCGTAGGAAGAAAAACTGTCCCTACGACGTTCTTTATCGTCGACGAGCAAGAGTACCTACGCTGTCCTACTAGGGAGGGATTGGATCCACGCTAATCGTTGCATTCCATCCACGATGCACCAATGCCCGATACGATGGGATGGAGATGAAGTTGAAGTCGTCCGTGCAGATGATTCAGTCGAGGTTTCAACGGCCGGCATGGACATTTGGGAGACGTCAGGCCAAGAGCCGCTCTCAGGTATCAATTTGGACGACTGTGAGTGCATCGACGTGACAAAGAACGGGGTTAGGCTGGTTTTATCCACCGGCCTGACCGTGTAACAAAAGCAAATGTCGATGGATAAACGTGGCGAGACCGATCTTTGTGATCGGCCCCAAAAGATTTGTGAAGGGACATCACAAAACCTTCACCAAGAAAGCAATGGGAGGCCGATTCTAGCGATCGGCCAAAATTATCCTCAACATCCAGTCTGCCTGAGTTCAACACACGATCCAACCGAGCCGATACCATCAATTCTCTTGACAGAATCGGCTTGGGGGGCACATAGAAGGATAAAACACGAGGAAAAGCAGTCTCACCCTTTGATGATAGATATTGGAGTATGGGGGGCCGATACACAAGTCGGCCGGAAAAATTCAAAAATTTTCAAGCATAGCCGATGTGCAGACATCGACTTAAGAATCAATGGGAGTGGGTCTTCCCTTTAAGGACCCCTAATTGGCCAGGAGAAACGCCAATGACGAAGCCCCGTTTTGACTCAGTAACTGTCACTTCCAGGAGACGTCGCGTCCAAAGTCCAGAGGGCATCAGAAATGCGAGGACATCTCCACCAGAAGATTGCTGCGGCCTGCCGAAGATAAGGAGCCGATCTGATCAGCAAGGCGCAAGGGTTGAACTGAAGAAGCTCGGGGAATCGGCTGACACTGCGTTACGAGCGGAGGATGATCGACGTGATCAGCTCACTGCTATTCCCGCCCGATTGAGGCTCGGGGGGCAGTTCGCCTTGAAGGTTCTCTGCTCTGGGGAGCCGATTTCGTTGGAATCGGCCAAACTCCGCATCACAGTTTACCTGAAGATTGGTGCTAATGTTGCAAAATTATCATAGCCTGCTGGATCGGCTGTATAGACCCTCAACGGGAGAAAGGTGATCGGCTGGTGGCCCTGCAGGGTCGCTCTCTTGGACGTGGGTGAGCCCGCCCTGAAATATCAATGATCTGGGGGAGATGCGGCACCACGGTGGGAAGCTGGTGATGATCCATTCTGTGTCCTCGCCTTGGCTGAGGCTCGGGGGGCAGCTCGCCCTCGAGGTTTAGCCGATTTTGTAGAAATCGGCTCACTCTTCATAACAGCTCGTTCGAAAGACAGTGGATTATTGCAGAAGGAAGCTGCCGGAGCTGAGCAAGCGGAATTCGGAGAGGATAATGCGGCCAAAGAATGTCTGAAATTTAAAGTTAATAAGGAGACCGGACATTATTTCAGGAGTGTTGCCGCTAAGTTTAACATGCCATCTCGAGAGATCTGCATTTACAACTCCTAAGATTTGCGCGATCATGGCTTGGCCTTGTTTGACGAGGAGTTTGGGTCCAGGTGGATCTATCTCGAAATTTATCGTGAGAGACTGATGCGATGCCATCGGCTTGTTGGGCATCGACCAGATTGGCAGTCGGCAGAATCAGAACGAAGGACAATCGGCTAAATTATCATAAAGGGAATCGGCAAAATCAAATTGGGGAATTTCTCCATTAATAAGCCAGATTTCTTACATAGAAGAGCTGATTGCTCTCAAAAGGAAGTCCTAGGGGGATACATTGCCCCGTCTGCTACTGCTGGCCCTATGCTAAGACCCTATCTAGGGGCCGCTGCTGCCCTCGTCGTCGTCATCGCCGTCATCGCCACTGCCGGCGCTGCTCCCTGCCGGCTCGTCATCACTGCTCCAGCGGCCGCCGGCAGGACCCTCGTCGTCTTCATCATCGTCACTGTCGACGTCGCTGAGGTTCCCGGGCCAGAGGTGGCGGCGTTTGGCCGGCGGCTCGTCGGAGGAGCTGTCTTCGTCCTCCTCCTCCTCTTCCTCCTCCTTCACCTCCTCGGAAGTGGTGAAGTCTGCCCAGGAGAAGCGATCGTCATCGCTCTCCTCCTCCGGTTCCCCGTCAGCAAGGAAGCGGAGGTCGCTCTCCCCGTCGGTCAGGGATTTGTCATCCTCGGACCTGACGGAGGAGTCGTGGTTTTTTTTGTCCCACTTCGTTGGGGCGAGGATGTCGTACGCTGCTTGCGTACCCCACGAGGGTGTCGACTCTCGGATGGGAGAGGACACGTAGGAAAGATCTGATGAAGAGGAAGAGGAAGAGGAAGAAGACATGGTTGCAGGGGAGGGTTTTTTGGAGTGCTAATGCGAAAGGGGTGAAGGGGAGAACTGTTCGATGCGGTTAAATAAAAGGAGTTGGGGGTTTTAATTTTCGAGCAGTTCTCGAGGACATGGTGCCAAAACTGTCAAATCGTGCAGAGAAGTTGGGAAGGCAAGTCGTCATGATGAAGCATGCTGCGACAGTTCTGCTCTGCCACGACATGACCCTTCGAGGAAAAAACAGAGTGGTTTTGAAATTATCATTACCAAAACCAGGGGGGCATGTGTTATCACCGGATTTTGGCTAAATCAGGAGGTGGGCCGCGATCAAGATGGGCTTGGAAGATTACACATTGAAGCATCTATGAAGCGGCTTTGCACGGAGAAGTTGGGCTAGGTTAGCCCGTGTATCTTTAATTACAATAGATTGTATCTAGATTTAGAAGTTAGAGTTTTATCTCGTGCACGGTTTAGTGCACGCCCACATTAGAAAGTCCGCTGGACTATAAATATGTACCTAGGGTTTATGGAATAAAACAACAACCAACGTTCAACCACAAACAAATCTCGGCGCATCGCCAACTCCTTCATCTCGAGGGTTTCTACCGGTAAGCATCATGCTGCCTAGATCGCATCTTGCGATCTAGGCAGCACAAGCCTGCCTACGTTGTTCATGCGTTGCTCGTGCTGAAGCCTTTTTGATGGCGAGCAACGTAGTTATCTTAGACATGTTAGGGTTAGCATTGTTCTTCATGCTGCATGCTTTCGTAGTGCAACCCTTGCATGTCTAGCCGCCCTTACACCTATCTTAGGTGTAGGGGCGGCACCCCGCTTGATCATAGTTTAGTAGATCTGATCCGTTACGATTGCATCCTTGTTCTACAAGGATTAGTTTAATATCTGCAATAGTTAGGCCTTACAAGGGGTCGGAGGATCCAGCGGCGTGTAGGGTGGCGTTTGCTAGTCCTAGAACGGATGTTCCGGGGATCAACCTCGTGTTGGTTTTTAGGCCCTGTCTAGGATCGGCTTACGATCACCGTGCGCGAGCGCGAGGCCCGAACCTGAGTAGGATGATCCGATTATGCGGTGAAAACCCTAAATCGTCGTAGATCTCATTAGCTTTACCTTGATCAAGCAGGACCACCATATATTCGGACACCCCGTCTGAATCATGGGTGGATCGGCTCCTTGAGCCGATTCACAGGATAACCTGAGAGCCGATCGAGGCTCGTATTTAATGTTTACGTGTGTGCCCTGCAGGAAACTAAGCGAGGCATCATGCACACCTTCCTGACCAGGTATAGGTCAGGTGGCACGCCCTTGTGATAAAAATCGGTGCGTGCGACCAGGGAGGCTTTGCGGGCCGTCGCTCAGAGGGACTAGGGCCAGCCGCAGCCCTAGTTGTTCCCGGCTCTACCGTGTTGCCCGTCTCGCCCGCCGGGGGTTTCTGACGTCAACAAACTGTGATCATAAATTATACCTTTGAAAATTATATAACCCACATTTTGTTGATAAACGATTAAAGATTAAAGGTCTTGCGACATGTAGATTTACCTAGCATATCTACCCTTTAGAGCAGCAGGTGAGACTGCTGCAACTTCAGAAGGGAGTTCTGAAGGGTGGTGCTGCTTTGGCTCCTCCGGCGAGACATGCAGATGCTCCTTGTACCTACCCCAGAACATGTAACATATCATTTGGTTAGAATTAGTAGTAAAAAACACAGGAGCGGAGTGGTCAATATAATCTATGATTAACAATACATGTATAGTACTGTATTCTCGTTCAGAGACGAATCGAAACTAGACCAAATTCAGAAGGTAGAATATCTATGGAACAGAGAGACATCGCCGGACATGGCTCTGCAAGTGGCCGGGGGTGGCCGCTCCGATCGATCCTGCCGAGATCTCAGGCAGCGGACCAACGGGGCACGCGCGAGGCGCCTTGGGGGGGACGGCGACCTACATACATACGAATTGCGTGCATGAGACGACAGAGAACTTACGAATCACCCTGCTGATTAGGACGGCCGTGATCCGCCATGTTCGACTTCGTGCAATCACTTGATCGATCGTACTATGTGGTGGTATCTGCAGATCAGTTTGCAGTTCTTGTCTGACTCTGAAGGCGTGGGTAGGATTTATACAGAGAGAAGTCCCAGAATCCAAATCCAGATCGGATACGGTTCGTGTTTGCGTTGCCTGCAGCCTGCAGGGAACAAGAGCAGGCAGTGCCCAACTCTGCCCACTGCGCACCCGACGTGGCAAGGCGAGTAGGCGACGGCGTACTGGTTTTCCTGTCGGAGTTGTGTTCACAGGAACGAGCGTTCCATCGATCACCGAGTCGGATAGCAGCAAGCAAGGTCTTCGTAGTACATATATACTAGGACTTGTGTGAGACCAGACCAGAGAAATAGTTGCAGAAGAGGAGCCAACCGAGCAGGGAGGAGATGGACCATACGGAGCCGCTACCGGCCGACGTGCTGGCCGACATCCTCAGGCGCCTTGAGCCCCGCTGGCTCGCCGTCTCGCGCTGCGTTCGCAAGGCATGGCGCGCCACCGTAGACGACAGCCGCCTGCTGCGTGCGGACCTCCTCCCGCTCTCCATGTCCGGCATCTTCTGTGTCGCCCACGACGCGGAGTTCCCGCCGTACCTCTCGCGCCCGCCGCACCAGCCCGTCGGCGCCGACTTCCGCTACCTGCGGGAACTCGGCTACACCGTGACTTTCGTCATCTCCGACCACTGCAACGGCCTCCTCCTCGTCGACGAGGACCTCATGGTCAACCCCGCGACGCGGCGCTGCGAGAGGCTGCCCTACACCCCGGACCCGCCGCCATGCACGCGGCACAAGATCTCCCACCGATGCAACCTGAAAGAGTACATCGCGTTCGACCCCGCCATCTCGCCGCACTACGAGGTGTTTCTAATCCACAAGAGTGGTCCAAAGGATCATCACAGAGAAGCGGAATGGCCTCCTTCGTCGTACGCTATCCGTGTCTTCTCGTCGAGCACGCGGCGGTGGGAGGACAGGACATTCATTCGGGAGGGAGGTGCCGTGGGTGCCACTGCCGACATGGTATCCGATGGACAACTTCGATGGTATTATAGTGCATACTGGCGAGGAGCCCTCTACGTGCGACAGCACGATTTTGTCATGAGGTACAGTTCCATCTATGTGCAACACCAAGTTTATTTAAATTCCTTCCCCCAGCTTAAAGTTTCAATGAATCAACACACGTCCACTAATCCACTAACGGTTTTTTTTTTGTATTTTGCAGAATTACTTCATCAAGCAATACATACCAAGTAATCAAGCTTCCAAGATGGACTTTCTCGTTGGAGGCGGATACAATAAGCGACTTTTCGGACTATCGTCTAGGAAAATCGAAGAAAGGGTGTACTGCGCACTGGTCGTTTCTCGCTTCATTCTTTTGATTTGGTTCCTCGACGAATCACGTGGCAAGATGGAGTGGATATTGAGGAAGGAGGTCAACCTCGAACCCCTGCTAGCAAATTTTCCTATGAAAGAGATCGACGGACCCTGGAGGCAGAATGTACATAGCAAGATCAACGAAGCACCAAGGGAAGAGGAACTTGAATGGGACTCGGATGATGATAACGTTAGTGAGACCCAAGAAGGGACTAAGGACCCACATCCGCCCGGTGGTGTTTCTATACTTGGTTTTCATCCTACCAAAGAGATCGTCTTCTTGCTTAGGTTATGTAGTTATCGAGTATTAGCTTATCATGTGAATAGCTCTAAGATAGAGGACCTGGGCCGAGTAAGAGTGCAGTATGACGTTATCTCCTCTTTTCCATTTACCCCTTGTCTGATGGGGGACTTGTGAAACAACAAATAACTTAGTAGCAACATATATGAGATGCGTGGGATTTGCACTGTAATTAATACTATCTGATATACATACTTTATATGGAAAATTTGCTATATGTGCTATTTTCTTTGTGAGACTAATAGGTACTCTCTCCATCTCAAAATATAAGGCGCCTAAGCTTTACCCAAAAGTCAACATCTTCTAAGTTTGACCAAGTTTATACAAAAAATATGGATATCTACAATATCAAACGGACATTTTGAGAAACTATAGTTTCTGGTGAATCTACTGATATTGATTTGGCATTGGGAATGTTTATATTTTTACGTATAATCAAGCTTCCATAGATGCCCCACCTTTTTCTTAGGCGTTATATGTTTCATCTTGATGTGTATCTCGCCTAGTTTTTTGTTTTTATCACTTTCGAACCTGAGACAACATAAACGGCTGTGTGCATCCTGGTTATGTAGAGGCTGGATGTAATTGCTTATAAAAGTAATGAAAGCATCCTTTATCGAAAAAAATCAAGCTTCCAAGGTGTACTTTCTCCTTGGAGACCGATACAATAAGTGACTTTTCGGACTACCGTCTAGGGAAATCGAAGAAAGGGGTGTACTGTGCACTGGTCGTTTCTCGCTTCAATCTTTTGGTTTGGTTCCTCGACGAATCACGTGGCAAGATGGAGTGGATATTGAGGAAGGAGATCAACCTCGAACCCTTGCTAGCAAATTTGCCTTTAAAACAGGTCGATGGACCATGGAGGCAGAATGTACATAACATGAACAACCAAGCACCAAGGGAAGAGGAACTTGAATGGGACTCGGATGATGATAACATTATTGAGATCCAAGAAAGAGACTAAGGGCACAAGTCCGCCTGGTGGTGTTTCTATACTTGGATTTCATCCTACCAAAGAGATCGTCTTCTTGCTTAGGTTATGTAGTTATAGAGTATTGGCTTATCATGTGAATAGTTCCAAGATAGAAGACCTGGGCCGGGTAAGTGTGATGTATGATGTAATCTCCTCTTTTCCATTTACCCCATGTCTGATGGGGGACTTATGAAACAACAAATAACTTAGTAGCAAGGATTAGTAGCAACTAGCAAGCTCACAAAACGTATATGAGATGCGTGGGATTTGCATTGTAATTACAACTATCTGATATACATACTTTATATGGAAAATTTGATGGATGTACTATTTCTGTGTGAGGCTAATAGCTCCATGCTTCTTTACATGCAAAATATGATGTGGGGCAAGACAGTGATACAATTCCCGCCATTCACGCCACCAACCCATATCCCCTTAGAGCATCTCCAGCCGCGTCCCCCAAAGGGATTTAGGGCGCGTCGGACCAAAAAATCGTTCCAGCCGTGTCCCCCAAAGCCCATTTTTGTTTGGCACGCCCCCATACGGTGTCCGGCGCCCCGAGCCCGTCCCTATCCCACGAGGGGACGTACCGGGGACGCCGGACACACCGAAAAGCGAGGCGGGGAGTGGCGGGGCCGACTCGTCGGCGGCACAATATATTTTAACCTAACCGTCGCCTACCTCGCGACGGAAATTATTGGCGCGCAGCCGACGATGCGGTTCCCGCAGCCGACGGTGCGGTTCCCGCGAGCCGCAGCGACGCGTCCCATCGCGCCTAGCTCGCGTGCCGGCGTTAATGAGCGCCACCGCTCCTCCGCCTCCCTCCGGCCTATAAAAGGGCCGCCTCTCATCGTCCCTCTCACACACAAACCCTAGCGCCTCTCTCCCAAACCCTAGCCGCCACCATCTCAACAAGACTCGACGCTATGTCTGGTAGAGGCGGAGGCCGACCTCGCGGCCGTGGTCGTGGTCGTGGCCGCGGCAGAGCTGAACGCTCACCGTCGCCTCCCACGCCGCCGGCTTCATCGTCGGAGATGGACGTGGAGCCGGACGTGCTGTTCGAGTTCGTCCTCGTCCTCAAGGGCGACCCGCGCGGCATCCAGAGGCTGCCGGACTCCTTCGCCAACTACGTCGCCGGCGACGACCGCCCGCGCACGATGCATCTGCGGGAGGCTGCGTGCGGCTACTACCGGTGGATCGTCGACGTGATCTACGACGCGCGCGGCAAGATGTACCTCAACATCAGCTGGGAGAAGTTCGCGCGGCACCACAGCCTAGTTAGGTTTAGTTTCTTTGCAAAATTTTATATTTGTGTCCACCATGGTTCAAACTATGTATTACTTTGTGGAAAACCATGTTCCTAACTGTGTCTTCGTGTAAACCACGTTCCCAATTATGTATTAGTTTGTGGAAATTGAAATAAAAATATCAAAAAAAGTATTTTAAATGTTTGGGGGAGGCGTTTGGTGGACGCGGTTGGGGAGCGACGTCCCCCAAAGGCGGCACGAACAAAACACGTCCCCCAAACGCTCAATCCGACGTGGTTTAGGATGCTTTGGGGACGCGACGGAGATCGCTCTTAGGCCTCATTCGGTAGGCAGGGATAGAGGTGTATTATGCCTAGTGTTTTGGGTGGAAACACTTGTTTACTCAGGGTTTGTTTAGATTAAACTTGCTACTTGTCTGGGAGCGCCCTGATTTCCTAGCTTTTGAGGACCAGCTAGCAATCATGACGCATCATCAGGCGATGAGCTGGTGTTTCTTGAGACCGGCCAGTACCTGCAGCATGCAACTCGCCAGCGTCTACAGCAGGCAAAACGCGAGGAAAGACTAGCCAGAGAAAACGCGAGGGGAGACTAGCGTTTAGATTCACACATGTATCGGCGTGTTTTGCGGTAATATTTGAGACTGAACACTTCCAAACCTGTTGAAACCCAGTGTGCCGAACAACAAAGCTAGCGTTTTTGGAGGTCTTGGGCTGGCTCGGCGAAGCGATACACTCCCATCCCTGAAAAAACCTGTGTGCCGAATGAGGCCTTAGAAATATTAACTATTAGGGATTTCTATTTTCGTGCCCTCCGGTCCTTAGTTGTACTCAGTTTTCCCGACCTCCTTAGTTTTTCCTCGGTTTTCCCCAAACCCTTGTTTGAAACCCGCAGAAGCAGCTCAGACGGCAGGATTCCCGTTTAGTTGACCGTTCTGTCACGTGTGGGGCCGCGTCTTGTGGGGCCGAGTCGTGTGGGCCCGCGTCGCGTGGGGCTGGTAGAAAGGGACCGCGTGGGACGGGACGAGAAGCGTTTGGTTGCACGTGAGCAGGAGAGTCGGGTTCCGTCTCTCTCGGCCCCAAATTGGCATCCCTATTAAGTGCACCTTTTCCCCCTCTTTCTCTCCGTCCTTTTCACCAAATTAGTATAAAATCTAGAGAAGCTTGCATTTCTGACTTTCTTCAATTATTTGTGCCTTTTGGCCCTCGTTGTTTGCCCAATATGGCAGCAAATCTAGTACTCCCTCCGGTTCATATGTATGTAGTTAAATCTAGAAGCAAATCTCCGGGATAATGTACGATAAATTCACGGTCATAGTAAATCAAGAAAACTAAGTACGGCCAACAAAATATAGTAGACTAGGGATAGATAATCCCTAGATAATATGGATAGATAATAGGCTGCATACACAGCAGCCAACATAGTAACGAGGTTCTTCACGAGCACCATCATACTAACATAACAACAAGGGATCCCTAGCTAACAACAAAGGGATCCCAACAACAAACTAGGAGGCAGCGGCAGCAAGACAGCACACGTCCGGGACTCCGCCTACCCCATCGGCTCTCCCTCCACTTGTTGCTCTTGCTCCCCTTGGGAGCCTTGGGCTTGAGCGGAGGCATGCGCCCGGCGGAGATCTCCACCCGCCGGAAGGCTGCGGAGGTGCATGCCGAGCGCCCCGTGCTTGGCGCGGAAGGAGTGGACGTTCACCGTCGTGCCGACCTTGGGGAAGGTGTTGCCGATGTTCTCAGCATGCGTGACGAGGCGAGTTGAAGTCCGTGGCGCCGAGTCTCCTGGTGCGAAGGGGCACCTGTACACCTCCTTGGCGAAGTAGGAGATGTATCGGCCGACCTGCGGCCTCCGCAGCACACTGGCGAGTCTTGACGTCCTCCTCGCTCTTCGTCGCTGCCGACGTCGACTGCCGGACATCTGATCCATATCAAACAGAAACTAGTGAATGAGTTGCAACGATGACTAACGTACATGATAACAAAGTTAAGAAAAACAGAGTCAGCCTCGGTTAGAGTGGACATGATTATATATCTACGGGGAAGGGGTAAGCGAACTAAAGCTCATGCACAACAGATTTGTACACAGCAATGGTTCGGCTGAACCCTCCCTGTAAAAATTTGTGCCCAACCATTCATCATAGGCAAAGAAACAGATTCTAGATCTGAACTAGATCTGAACTTGAACACATTCGAGATTATTTGCAAAATTAAACGGTTGATATCTTTTGATTAGTGCATAAAATAACTGATTGAGATCCCATGATTACTTGCATAAATTAACTGATTGAGATCCAATATTACTTGCATAAATTAACCGAACAGCCGAACCCCAAATCAAGAAGTGATCAAAACAAAATGGAATAAAATCGGCGCAAATATTAGCCCAATACTGATCCATCTACAGATCCATCTACACCAGCAAAAATAGGGTTCAAAAAGGAATGGGGAACAAAAAAGGAAGCAAACCGTAGTTACCTCGTTCCATGGGTCCTCCGAGGAGGTGTCGTAGGGGTTCGGGGGCGGGACGTACGGCTCGGGGTCGTAGGGGTCCCATCCCGCCGGGATCTGACTGCCACCGGCGGCAGCAGCCTCCGATGCACCGGCGGCGGCGGCGGCGGCGGCGGCGGCGTCGTCCGTCGAGGGGACGGGGCCGAAGATGGAGGCGTCGCGCTTCGAGCCAACCTCGACGATGGGATTGGCATTCTCCTTGTCCATCTCTCCGGCGGAGGAAGAGGAAGAGGAAGAGGGAGAGGGAGAGGGTTTTTGCTTTGGAGAAGATGATGGGACGTGGGAGAGAGTTGGCGATGCGTGAGCGAGTGAGAGTGACAGAGACAAGTGGGAGGAGGCGTCTATAAAGGCGAGGGGTGGTTAATGCGACCCGCGTCCTACGCGTGCACGGGTGCACGTCACGCACGTCTTGGACTTCGCAACGCGACACGCGTCCACGATTGCACGTCTCGACTTCTCCACCGCGACCCGCGTCTACGCGTCAACAATTGCACGTGTCCTCGAGTCTAACCCTGGAAATTTAGATATACTCGGGTATACCCTCGAGTCTTATACTAGCATTTTTTGTGTGCTCAATTTTCCCCTCGAGTGCTAATACTGGCTAGTGCAATATACTCAGTTTTACCCTCAAGTGGCTGGTCAACAGAGAGTCAACAAATGGGATTAACTAGTTAAATGAGTCATTTAATGTGCAAAAAAATCCTAAAAGAGTGGCACTTACTCATGGAGTCTTTACCACAAATTGACACTTCTCAAATCATAGATAAATCATAGATAAATCAAGTTTTACCACAAATTGCCACTTCTCAAATCACCTAGTAGCTATGAAGGTGCATGGTTTTCCACAATAAGCCCTTCCCAAAACAGCTTCCCCCAAATCATACTTTGTCTAAATGAGGCCACAATTCTCACACTGATGTATATTGGTATTGCAAATAGTTTGAGGTAGGCCAAGATGGGTTTCATTGTACAAAACACGCATTTTCCATTTTTTAAATCTCATATTTGAATCCCTTAGTCTATTTACTACTCCGGTGCCCTTGGTTTCTTGATAGTACTCAGTTTTGCCCTCTCTCTTCACAAATTCTCGCAGACGTGCATCATCGCTCTGATTGGTCTAGCCCATGTCACGCGGATCGTGCCCACCGACCGTTGATCGTATGAAGGGAACGGGCAGGATAACCCCTCTCTCTCTCTCTGTTGGCGGTTAATTAGCTTGCTGAAGGGCGGTTTTCTGTATTATTTTTCACGCGCTAAAAATTATAAACTGTTTTAGGCGTTATTTTTCACGCAAAAAATGATAAACCATCACCGATTTGTTGTTACCATTACTTTTCACGCAAAAAAAATGATAAACCATCACCGATTTGTTGTTGCCATTACTTTTCACGCAAAAAATTGATAAACCATCAACAATTTGTTGTAGCCATTACTTTTCACGCAAAAAAAAATGATAAACCATCACCGATTTGTTGTTGCCATTACTTTTCACGCAAAAAATGATAAACCATCAACAATTTGTTGTAGCCATTACTTTTACGCAAAAAATGATAAACCATCAACAATTTGTTGTTGCCATTACTTTTCACGCAAAAAATATGATAAACCATCACCGATTTGTTGTTGCCATTACTTTTCACGCAAAAAATGATAAACCATCAACAATTTGTTGTAGCCATTACTTTTCACGCAAAAAATGATAAACCATCAACAATTTGTTGTAGCCATTACTTTTCACGCAAAAAAATGATAAACCATCAACAATTTGTTGTAGCCATTACTTTTCACGCAGAAAAACCTAATTTGTTACAAAAGCTGGTTTCAGTGAGACCTAACCAAGTTTGGCATACATGATGGCATACCTATAACAACAAGGAATATCTAAAAGGGAAAGTTTCAGAAAATTTAGGGTGAAAATGATGCCATACATGATGTTGTTTTTCGAGGTTTTGACCTGAAAATCAATTGGGTATTGTAAAGGGAATAAA
>NW_025900004.1:0-16152 GCF_022539505.1 Lolium rigidum | reverse complement strand
ATTGGGTTTTACTTCCCTCGAAGACTGTTGCGATCCCCTATACTTGTGGGTCATCATTCCTCTTAATGAGAAAGGAAACAATTTTAATTTTATAATGTCACCATCTACATCTTTATACTTTTGCATTTCACACAATTCAACAAAATTATTGAGATGGGCAGCAACATCATCAGAACTAACACCAGAAAATTGCTCTCGCATAACAAGATTTAGTAAAGCGGGTTTAATTTCAAAGAATTCTCTTTGTAGTAGCGGGTGGAGCAATAGGTGTGCATAAGAAATCATTATTATTTGTGCTAGTGAAGTCACACAATTTAGTATTTTCAGGGGTAGCCATTTTAGCGATAGTAAATAAAGCAAACTAGATAAAGTAAATGCAAGTAAACTAAATTTTTTTTGTGTTTTTGATATAGCGTGCAAGACGGTAAATAAAGTAAAGCTAGCAACTACTTTTTTTGTGTTTTGATATAATGCAGCAAACAAAGTAGTAAATAAAATAAAGCAAGACAAAAACAAAGTAAAGAGATTGAGAAGTGGAGACTCCCCTTGCAGCGTGTCTTGATCTCCCCGACAACGGCGCCGGAAAATATGCTTGATGGCGTGTATTTCACACGTTCGTTGGGCAACCCCAAGAGGAAGGTATGATGCGCACGGCGGCAAGTTTTCCCTCGAAAGAAACCAAGGTTTATCGAACCGGGAGGAGCCAAGAAGCACGTTGAAGGTTGATGGCGGCGGGATGTAGTGCGGCGCAACAGCGGAGATTCCGGCGCCAACGTGGAACCTGCACAACACAACCAAAGTACTTTGCCCCAACGAAACGAGTGAGGTTGTCAATCTCACCGAGCTTGCTGTAACAAAGGATTAACCGTATTGTGTGGAAGATGATTGTTTGCAAGAAAACGAGTAAAACAAGTATTGCAGCAGATTTGTATTTCGGTATTAAAAGAATGGACCGGGGTCCACAGTTCACTAGAGGTGTCTCTCGCATAAGATAAAAGCATGTTGGGTGAACAAATTACAGTCGGGCAATTGACAAATAGAGAGGGCATAACAATGCACATACATGACATGATAAGTACAGTGAGATTTAATTGGGCATTACGACAAAGTACATAGACCGCCATCCAACCGCATCTATGCCTAAAAAGTCCACCTTCGAGGTTATCGTCCGAACCCCCTCCGGTATTAAGTTGCAAAGCAACGAGACAATTGCATTAAGTATGGTGCGTAATGTAATCAATAACTACATCCTCGGACATAGCATCAATGTTTTATCCCTAGTGGCAACAGCACAACACAACCTTAGAACTTTCCGTCATCGTCCCGGGTGTCAATGCGGGCATGAACCCACTATCGAGCATAAATACTCCCTCTTGGAGTTAAGAGCAAAAACTTGGCCGAGCCTCTACTAATAATGGAGAGCATGCAAGATCATAAACAACACATAGGTAATAACTTGATAATTAACATAACATGGTATTCTCTATCCATCGGATCCCGACAAACACAACATAGAGTATTACGAGATAGATGATCTTGATCATGTTAGGCAGCTCACAAGATCCAACAATGAAGCACAATGAGGAGAAGACAACCATCTAGCTACTGCTATGGACCCATAGTCCGGGGGTGAACTACTCACTCATCACTCCGGAGGCGACCATGGCGGTGTAGAGTCCTCCGGGAGATGAATCCCCTCTCCGGCAGGGTGCCGGAGGAGATCTCCAGAATCCCCCGAGATGGGATTGGCGGCGGCGGCGTCTCTGGAAGGTTTTCTGTATCGTGGTTTTTCGCATCAGGGGTTTCGCGACGGAGGCTGACGAGGGGCCCACACCACAGGGCGGCGCGGGCCCCCCCTTGGTCGCGCCGCCTTGTGGTCTGGCCACCTCGTGGCCCCACTTCGTATGCTCTTCGGTCTTCTGGAAGGTTCGTGGCAAAATAGGCCCCTGGGTCTTGATTTCGTCCAATTCCGAGAATATTTCGTTACTAGGATTTACGAAACCAAAAACAGCGAAAACGACAGCGGCACTTCGGCATCTTGTTAATAGGTTAGTTCCAGACAATGCACGAATATGACATAAAGTGTGCATAAAACATGTAGGTATCATCAATAATATGGCATGGAACATAAGAAATTATCGATACGTCGGAGACGTATCAGAAACTTGCTACTGTGCGCATCACACCTTCCTCTTGGGGTTCCCAACGGACGTGTCAACTACACGCATCAGAGCACGCTAGGTATATACTTAACAATTGGAAGAACCTGTTTTTTTTTAAAGGAACACGATATATAAATCAAGTAGAGACGTGAAAATGTATAGCCTTTGAGTGTTGTAAATGTAACTTTTTTTCCGCATTACCGTGAATTGCATGGTCGACACCAAATTGTTTGTCCCAACTTAATCTCATGAAAATTCTAATACCACTCATTGCATACGTGAGATTTGATGCAAACATAGTCTCAAATGGTACTCCGGCATCCCTTTCCATCCAATCCAACAAAGCTCTTGGATTATATCATCTATAGCTTTCAAAGGAACAATATGAATCGCATGCTCTCCCGCTAATTTCATGTGGCAGCTCAACCTCACCAAAAGAAGAAAAAAACTAGCATTCCACACCACGAAGATAGATATATCAATGGAGCGTACACCGCACCAACATCGATTGTTCTCTATTCAATTGGACAAAGCTATTGGATTATCTTCTATATGATAAAATCAAATGGTCCTTTCTCAATCAGACACTCAGGATGAAAGGTTTTTCAACAGAGTGGAGAGCGCTGATCAATAATTTTGTGTATGGAGGAAGTGTAGCGATTCGTGTCAATGATGATACGGGACGCTTCTTCCAGACACGAAAAAGTTTACGCCAAGGCGATCCTCTATCACCACTTTTATTCAACATTGTGGCGGATTTGCTTGCTATCTTGATCGAACGTGCTAAATCTGATGGTCAAATTGAAGGAGTGATCCCACATCTAGTAGATGGGGGTTTATCAGTTCTTCAATACGTTGATGATACAATTTTATTTATGGAACATGATCTCGATAAAGCTCGAAATTTAAAGCTAATTTTGGCAGCTTTCGAGCATTTATCGGGACTCAAAATAAACTTCCATAAAAGCGAATTATTTTGTTTTGGCGACGCTCAGGATTCAGTCGCTGAATATTCGGAACTGTTTGGTTGTGGGCAAGGCCAGTTTCCTATCAACTATCTGGGTATCCCGATTCATTACCGGAGATAAACGATGGCTGAGTGGAAACTAGCCGAGGAAAGACTTCAGAAGAGACTTAGTAGTTGGAGAGGTAAAATGATATCCCTTGGAGGAAGATTGGTTCTCATTCATGCAGTTCTAACCAATATGGTGTTGTATATGATTGTAATATCCCAGAATATAGGAACAACAAATGGTAGATTTAGAAACGGGATGTGCATTTCATTGCAAAACCGGAGAAATTTCCGCGCCTTATTGCATAAAAACCTAAGAGGGATCGAGGTTTCTCTCTCATTGCTATTAGGGTTAGAGCAATGTGAGTGTTATGAATTTCGACATGACCTATTTTGAAACTTAGAGATTTTGGGAGAATATTTTATTTGGCATTTTATATTTTATTTCAAACAAAAGAAATAATAAGTGAACAATATATAAATGAATTATGAATTCATAATTCAAATCACATCACACATACACCAATAATTCAAAAGTGAATATTAAATTTACACAGAAGCTCATAAGTAATACCTTGAGCTTTATTGATCATACACAAAAATTACATTGTCTTTACAATATTCATTATACAAGAATGGACAGAATAATAAATAAAACAAAATAAGAATTACAAGAATTGGATCATATACAAAAATCCTAAACTATTAGTCTTGGAATCTTTGTCTCTGGATGAAATAAAGCTTGAAACCTGCAAATGGAAGAGAAACTAGCCAGGGGGTTAATACAAGTGTCAATGACACTTGTCATTGTCCAAAAACCTTGCCAGAAGCAAGATAGACACCAGCAGACCAGGAATTTGAGCAATCATGAGCTCAAGTTTCACCACAAGCACACACACAGCTCACAAGCTGTGGTGCATGCTCAACAGCAAGCCAACCATTGCCTAGTCACCAAAAGGGCACATGTATGTGTGTCATTGCAAGGGAGAACCATCAGACAGTATAAAAGGGCAGAACCAGCTAAAATAATTCACCTAGTCGACCAGATAAACATCCACCAGCAATGAACAGTAGCTAGTTTATCTCTGTTCTTGCTCAAGAACAACAAAACCAACCAAAGAAATCATCCATTCATCCAAAAAGCAACCAAAACCAGCCAGAGACATGAGAACTTAAGCAAGATCATCCAGGATCTAGGAGGAGAAGGGCAAGTGATAAAAAACCATCAAGCAAAAGCTCAACAACAACTAAGCATAGCCATCTAGGAGTTGGAACAAGGTATAACTTATACCTGGAGTGGATCCAATGGATCCAATCCATCTCATAGCATGACACAAGGCATAGCCATGAGCAGATGCTCATGGGGGTTATCATCACTTGGTTTTGACTAAGGATTACTAGCAGAAATAGAGCAACTAGATCCAAATATCATCCAGATACTATTCTTGTGCAAATAGACAAGTATAGATGCACAGATAGAAACCAGTAGAGTGATACATAGGTACTAGAAGCTACAAAGATCATCTAGCAAGTTCCTAGCCAAGAAACCATCAGTTTATGCATATATTTCTTCACAGGCAAACACAGTGGCATTCATATTAATTATGATACCCTACTGTGCAAGCAAAGATGAGTGTAGCCAACAAGAATTAATCTAACAGTGAGAGCAACCTAAGCAGTAGGAAGGCTACTGTGGTCACATCAACACAATCCATCCATTAAACCAAATTCATGAGTCATCACTATCCAGAAATGGATTCAGACTTTATTTATCTTCCAATTTTCATTGGAGATATCATTTCATACAAATCAATGCATATAATCAACACTGCATAAGCAGTTCATATATAAATAATCCACCAAGGCATGAATACAAAGTAATCCATTTATTGACAAGCAATAGCATCACTGACCAATTGCATCCTAGCCATTGAATCTTGTTCAATGTGCTATGGACAGCAACAATAGCTCACACACACATGATCAGCAGCTAGAGAAAGTCTAAACCATAGGCAGGGCATCAAGCAAGCACAGCAAGATCAACAGCAGCCGCATACGCATAAGAGGATTCAGTAGGCAGAGCTTGAGCAGATGGAGAAGATGGAGTAAGAGGAGTAGCAGAAGGAAGCAGAGTTACCTGGCGTGTCAATGGCGGCGTCCATGGCGGCACGGTGGCACATGTCAGCCACGGCGGTGCTAAACCGCGGCCAGGACGGTGCCAAGCCATGCACCACCAGCGTAGAAGGCGACGAACACACGAGTGTGTCCAGGAGGCGCAGATCGACGGAGTTCGTCGATGAACCCGTCAGCACCTGGCACGGGTGAGCACGCGCACGTCCAACAGAGGAGGGAAAGACCAGATCGACACGGATATAAGGGAGTGTCGTCACGCACTGCGTCGAACGCGACCGGTGGAGAGCCCTAGGACCGCCGGAGACGGCCGGAGAGTGGCGGCGATCGTGGCGGCGACGCCATCGCCACGGGAATCGCCAAGCGATTAGGGTTAGGGTTCGCGTTTGAGTGAGAGAGAGAGAGAGGAGAGTGGTCTGTGGGCCGACCAACCGCCTAGGCCGGTCTGGTTCAACTCATTTGGTTGACCTCACTGGTGGGCCTGGGGGCATTTTTGGTCTTTTCACATTTTAAAATAACCCTTGGACTTTACAAAATTCCAAATAATTATAAATACCTCTTAAAATTCAAGAAAAATTGGATTAGTGTATTAAAAATAATTCTTAACCAGAATAAAATAAGAAATGAAATGAATAACACAAGTTCAAATTTTGGAATTTTTGAATTTAATTATGAACTTGGAATTTTAAATTTGCAATTTTCCTTTGATATAAAAAGCAAGGAAAAATCCAAATGAATTCAAATATTTGTTTATCAAATATTTTCAAAAGAAAATTCTATTATTCCAAGTCTTTTCTTTTAAAGAATAAACATTTTCCAAAAAGGAAATATTATAATATTCCAGATTCTTTTATCTTCAAAAAGAGGAAAACTCTATTATTTCAAATTCTTTATTTGAAGTAAATATTTTCCAAAGGAAAATTCTATTACTCTTAAATCCTTTTCCTTTTAAAGAAACCCATGTTTAAGGATTTAAAGAACCTATAAATTACTGCCAAAGGCATAAATATTTGGATCAACCCTAAATCATCCAAATCTTAATAGATATTTCGGGGCAAGGGATTCAACATGAAATAATACACCCATGCATGCATTATTTGGATTTTATAACATTGTCCTTATCGGACAATGATGCTTCTTTACAGAACCGAGGTCCATGTTCCATCCAACACATCGAACTGCATTATCTCGCTGTCACCAGGCAAGTTCACCTTGCTCATGTCATCTTGATTATTTACTATCAATTTACTCGCAAAAAGTACTATACTTATCATTCCTGCATTGAAAATAAAATGTTACTTTTCCAATTATGAATATGACTATGCGGTGGGCAATGGAACCATGGTATGTGTTGATATGGTGGAGGTTCCATTGCAAGGGTTCTACTCATATAGGACTAATCACCAATGTCGTCTAGTGATTCTAGAGTCGTACATTTCGCGTTAACTATGAGATCTATAATGGCTATGGGGAAGTCAGTTGTATCTTTTCCCTTCTGCATATCAACGGACTTGATAGGGCCTGGCTTGGTATTGTGATAACACTGCAATAGGTTGGGAAATCCTTTTAAATTCCCATCCAAGTGGATGAGCGCGCTCAACCGTCTATGATGGATTGTCCGTAGCACATCGAGTGTAAAGTCGTATGAACGGGAGATGTCCACCAGGGATGTGCGGATGGACAAAATGGTGGGTATGCAGGGCCGCGGAGAAGGCAGTGATTGACTTGGATCTTACACTTGGTCCCACACCAAGGAAGTGTGGACGAGAAACGCGTCTCGGTTGGTATCAAGGATAAGTTCTCATATGGGAAAAGTAACGCACCTCTGCAGAGTGTATCAAATTGTGGCATGTCACTCCCTGTTCCGGGAAGGGAACTACGAACGCGGCAGGAAAGGAACTCCGTGAAGTTCTGGTCAACCTGTGAAGACTGGCGGGCATAGTTTTCAGAATAAAATAAACATTTTGAAGAAATGTTTTCGAAACATGCATTGACCTGAGATTTTCTGATCAATGGTCGTAGCTAGTGCATGAAACACCTTTTCTCTTTTAACTTGTTGAGTACCTCTGTACTCACTTTATTTTGACACCCTTGCTAGACTGTGACAATGAAGTGAAGGCCAACGACGGAGCACCAGAAGGAGACTACGAGCTGGTCTACGAGGAACCTGATCTGTCCGGAGGATTGGAAGGCGTGGACTACGGAATAGTCTACGGAGCTGACAACAATGACGCGGAGGAGTAGTGTCTTACCCTAGACATCTTAGAGCCGAGCAGCGTAGTACCTTACCTAAATAAGTTTTTGAGCTCATTTTGATCTTTAAGTCGAGTTGTAATAGTTATTTAGTAGTATCTTAGGGTGTTATCATCGGACATGTGAGAATACAAACTTGTTAAGACCATGTTTGTAATATAATCTAGAGTGTTATGACTTGCAATACCACTCTAAGGGATGTGATATTTGTCAAGAAGTCCCTTCATGAAGGTCATATCAATGACTTGTATACTACAACATGCAGTAGTATGCTGGGTCACCGCAATGATATCCTTCTTCATCCTACGAAAATGTGTATTACACAAGCTCGATTATTATAGATCAAGATTCTTTTGGCAAGGGTATAGTGAAAAAAAAATATCGACTGGTCAAGTGGTCTGTCGTATGCCGTCCTAAAGATATGGCTGGGCTAGGAGTTCACGATCTTGAAGTCAAAAACTCAGCCTTATTAGGTAGGTGGCTTTATAAGCTACTAACCGAAGATGGCGTATGGCGGACCATGAGAGAAGAAAGTACATAGGCACCAAAGCATTATCCTAGATCCTTTGGAAATCGGGAGACTCGCATTTTTGGGCTGGCCTAATGAAAACGAAGAAATTTTTCTTCAGGTATGGTACTTTCAATATTAAGGATGGATCGCAGATACGGTCCTGGGAGGATACATGGCTAGGTAATAGGCCTCTCTCGGAACAATATCCAGCGTTATATAGCATTGGTCGTCGCAAAAGTGATACCATTGCATTAGTAATAGCAACCTCACCCCTGACAGTGACATTTAGACGAGATTTAATCGCTCCGAGCCTTCTCGCATGAAATGCCTTACTGTTATGTTTGGAATCCATTCAGCTGTCTGAAGGGCATGATGAATTTCGTTGGAATTTACATTCCAATGAAAAATTCTCTGTAAGTTCTTTGTACAATGACATTATCCAACCGGAAATACCAGTTGATAAAAATAAGAAGATTTGGAAGATGAAATATCGCTCAAAATTAAAAAAATTGGCTGGTATTTGCGTCGAGGAGTAATCCTAACCAAAGATAATCTTGGGAAACGCAATTGGCATGGGAGTACGCAGTGTGTTTTTTGCCAACACAACGAGACAAATAAACACTTATTCTTTCAATGTCGCTTTGCTAGGTCTATATGGTCATGCATCCAAGTAGCTTCTGATCTGTATCCCCCGACTAGTGTGACAAATATCTTTGGTAATTGGCTTCATGGTATCGATCATGGATTTATAACGTTTATTAGGGTGGGAGCGCTTGCCATTATATGGTCGCTATGACTGTCTAGAAATGATAAAGTTTTTAATGACAAGAATTTTTCTCTCTTGCAGGTTATCTACAGATGTATCGCTACTCTCCGTTCGTGGTCTGCACTGCAGAAGGTGGAGAACCGCGATCTGTTTACGGAGGTTTGTACTTGGTAGGAGGACACGGCGAGGGATACTTTTTCCCTACATGGGTGACAGCATAATCTACGGATTGGGCTTCCGCCTTCACCTTAAGCGTTTTACATTTGCTCATGTCTGATATGTAATTCACCTTTTTTATCACTCGAGACTTTTGAGACTTTTTGAACGGCTGTGTGCATCTTAACTATGCAGAGGTCGGGTGTTATTACTTCTCTATAAGTCATAAAGCGTCTATTATAAAAAAAATGTCTTCCCTATGCTCGAAAATATTCGGATAATTTCATTTCATGCGTGACGACGACGCCTTTCCTTTAACGGCGATTCGAACGAAACAAATATTGCTTCCAGTAAAGAGGAGCAAAACTATGCGTTTCTATGGTTGTGCGTGAGATTGTACGGTGAGAGTCCGCCGACAACTCGTTCTCTTCTCCATCGTGACCGTGAGTGTGCAGCCAGCAACGATCCAAAAAAACATGGTGCGGGTCGTCGTTTCGTTTCTCCGCTGACAGAAAAGGAGATGGAGACGGGACAAAACGGCCTCTGGTAGCCGCAGAATGCCGGAATACCCTTCGTTTTCTGCCTGCCACCAAGGATCATCCAAGTTCAGCAGCACCAAGGACAATCAGCGGCAGCGAGCGCAAGGCAAGATGCCAATCGCCTTCCTATTAGTACTTTAGTAATCAGTTTTCACATTCAATCATCTCCCTTTTATTACTAGCTAGTATCAACTGTGCGTATGGCGTGCGTGTCGATGTGCCCTTTGTTCAACCCGGCTAATAAAACTGCAGATCTTGATGCATAACAGTCGCTACTCACTGGCCACTAGTGTGACTGCTGCTAAAAACTGAACTAAACTAAACACCGTGGGGCTAGCCAACTCTTGGGCGAAGGGAGGAGGCAGAGTGCTTTTGCTGTACATAGCTCGTGATTTTGTACGTACTGTATGTATGTGGTTTGTGTTATTTTCGAACAGTTCTACTAGGATAGTATGGGGCCGGCCTACGACATCGAAATTGTTGTGTTCGATTTCAGAAAAGAAAAGTTGTATTCGTGGAGCAACTTCTATGTGGCTGGAATGGAACCGCTGAGGATGCAGTCAGTTCTCGGTCCATCTAGATCCTCCTGATGCAATAAAATTATCCTCCTCCCGCGGCGCACTCCCAGGGCGCCGCCGGGGGATCAGATCCCGTCGCCCAAACACTCCCTCCCCCTGATCCCCTCATCTCCGCCGCTGCCACCGGCGCCGGCCGCGGTGGCGGCAGCCCCTGGTACCAAACGGTTTTAGGGGAGATGGACGTGGCGGCCATCTCCTCGATGCGGCTGGGGCTGGGTCGTCGGAGACGGATGCGGGCGGTGGTCGGGCCGGCGTTCCCCGGCCAGGCGGTGGCGGCGCTCTTCACCGGGCCTTCGTGGCTGCAAGTGGAGGAGATCTTCCATGGGTCTAGGCTGCCCGCCTGGACCGGTCATCTTCCCGGCGGCGCGAGTGGGCGTAGGGCGGTGGATCGGTCGGTGGAGGGTTGCGGAGAAGGCGCTACGGCAGCGGTGGTCCTCGGTGGTTGCTGCCGGTGGCGGCCTCAGTGCAGCTGGTGGCGGCGCGACCAGGCCTGATCGCGGCTATGTAGCCTGCTGGTTCCCACACCCCAGGGTCGTTCGTCTTGCCGGATCTTCGGTGTGACAGGCGGCGAGGATGGCCGTTTGCGTGGGGGCTCGGCCTGTGTAAAGGCGGTGGTCCTAGGGTTCCTCACGCGCCAAGACGAAGACCTTTTGGATGTTGATCTTCTTCATCGAGCCGGAGTGATGAGTTCCAAAAGGCTCCGCCGCGAATGGAACAGTGCATCTTATGTCTGGAGTTCGCTGGATCGGGTGGTATTCGGCCGCGTGCACCCATGCTTTTATTCCGGCCGTTTGGTTCTGGAGGGAGCGACCCGAAGCTCTTTTTCTGTGTTGACATCAAGTGACTATGGATCCATGATGAAAGTCGGAAGAAGAGAATTTTATGAAGACCAGATGGGAGGACTAGCTAAGGGAGGTTCAAGTCTACGCGCGTTGTTGAGGGACTTGCTTGGTGTTTCGGGCTTCACAGCAGCGGTATGAAAGTGGGGGCGACAACACATGTCAAGTTCAGAGTCCTACCTTTCAGGGTAAAAACCCAAGGTCTGACCTTAACTGGTTGTGCCTGGCATTGACCTTGTTGGAGGCATTGTTTTGAGAGCGGGGACTATCTTCAGGGTGAAAACCTAAGATCTTTGATCGGGCGACGACGGTGTTAGATCATTGTTCCCTTCTTGAAGGCGTCGTTTTTGGAGAGTCTGTATTTCAGGTGTTGTCTTGGTGGTGGATGTATTGCTGTTGTTAGGCTCGAGATACTGTAGTGGAACTTTTGTTTCTTAGTTTTCTTTTCTATTTTTTGGATGTGTACATCCGTAGTGCTATTAGGGTGGTGCGTTGTTGCAGAGGCTAGGTGTAATTGGTATCTTTTGATATTAATATATTGTCTTTATCGAAAAAATCTAGAAATCTAGAATTAACTTAATTCTTGGTCAGATGACATCCCTTAATTTTCGTCAATTTTATGTGTAACTAGCAAAAAAAATGCAAGGAAACCATGGCTAGTGAATCAAGATACAATTCACGATACACAAAGAAATGTTCAAGCAAGTAAAGCAGAGAAAATGAATGCTCAGAAGGAGGTATTAAATCAAAACCAATGCTTGCATACATAAAACGCAACAAAATGCTCAACGATTAACAAAATACTAGAGGTGGTGGTAATATTTTCAATTGCTTTTCAGAGTACACATTATTTTGCTTATTACGTGCCATTACGACTGTACCTGTCGTGTGCATTATTGCACCAAATGGTATCTATGACATAACTCTTCCTATTTAAGAAGAGAGAAACCAAGTAGCTAGTATCCTTACTAACAAACAAATCATCCAAGGTTTACCGGAGAAGAAACAATGAGTAAAACTAAGTTGGCAACATATCGCATACACCAAATTGTGAGCAAAGTGTACATAGGAGTTGGAAGCATCAGGATTTTACGACAGTGGCTACTATTCCACTCTCGCAAAGGAACAATCTGGCACCACTGGCTAGCTCATAGGCCGGCACTTTCCCGGACGAGAGCACGGGAGTCACATGTGCTCCCATTCGCCGCATCAGCATTGGCACTAGGCCGCACAAGCTTCACGTTAACTGGGTTGTTTTCTTCCATAGCTGGCTTCCCAAGCTGCAACACAAGCTTCTTTATCGAGTTCATGGTGTTGTGATTCTCACCAAATTAAGTGTGTTGGGTATCGTGAAGGTGTTGGGATTAGTTGTCTTGTAATGCCTGGTTTTGACAATTACATTAGCACGGTCAACAAACAGTGAACATTTAGAGGAACATGATAAATCATGTAGAAAATGTGTAAATTCAGCCATCAGACTTTTTTCTATATGATGATGAGTAGATAAATCATATCAAAACTGAAATGATACACATAAGGCAAAGCAGCTATCAACATAATGAGAACCAAAAAATAGTCTCGTCGCAAATGTTTACTTAGGATGAGTATTGAGAGAATAAAACCATGAAGGATATAAATTTAGGGACAGCAAAAAATTAATAAGGAATTAGCACCACGTGCAAAATGCAATGTCCTTTCCCCAGCAAGGTGAGCCAAAGATCGTGTGCACTGTATAATGTACAAACTGAAATAGATATGAAGCAACAATGTCGAAAGGACTCAACGTGCGGCCATTTTCCTCCGTAGGCATATCATGTCTGTGACCACCTTTTATCGTTTCTACGCCCTTACACAAGGTTTAGGATTTTGATATACAAAAGTTTGTACTTATAGCAGCATGGGACCAAAACTTCTGAAATCGAGTCAATTTACACAGAGGAAGTTAATAAAAATTGTTTGGATTTGGAAGAAATATAATTGTAAAAGGACCAATAAGAGAGTGTGGAGAGTGTGTTAAAATACTTTGAGCTTTTCAATCTACTCTTGACATTTCGATGACTGTTGTTTGAGTCCCAGCTTGCAAATTATTTTCATGAAAATTTAGGATCATGACTTAGGACGCACATGCAAGTGTAAGTAATACAACACACAAAGAAAAGTACAAGTAAAAAAGCACAGATAATGAAATAAATGCTTGGAAGGAGGTATTTAAATCAAGACCAATACTTACGTACATAATACTCAACCAAACGGGCTACTATTATGATAATGTTTTTAATTTTTCTATCTAGTTATACTATGCTTGTAAGGTAAACCTATGGTTTGAGGCTGATTTTTTTGTAAGGGTGTCACGAAACATCATACTTGCTGGAAATTATGCACAAATGCACAAAATATTAGTTGGTATGGACTAGTAACACCTTGTACAAGGGGTGGTGATAATGTTTTCTAATGTTTTTAGATTAAACGTTATTATTCATAGCTACATGAATTTTAGTTGGTACGGATAGCAACACCTAGTACTAGAGGTGGTGGCAATATTTTCAATTGCTTTTCATAGCACACCTTATTTTGCTCATTACCTGCCCAACATTTACGGTTGTAAGCGTGGTGTGCATTATTGCACCACAAACATTTTGCTCATATATGACATATGACTCTTCCAATTTAAAAAGAGAAAAACAAAATATCTAGTATCCCTACTAACAAACAAATCATCTAAGGTTTACAAGAGAAGAAACAATGAGTAGAGATAAGGTGACAACGTATCGCACACACCACATTGTGTGCAAAGTGTACATAGAAGTTGGAAGCATCAGGATTTTACGACAGTGGACATCATTTCACGGGGATGTATCAGGTGAAAATGGCCCAACTTCTGCAAAACTGAAAATGCCTACATGAACCGTTAGATCGTGTATGAACGCACAGATTTGCCCAGCTATCCACCCAACTATTTTGCAAAATGACCCCTGAAATCATATTGCTCTTCCGTTCTAGCACATTGCTCTGAGTTCTTTGTTCTCTCTCTTCCCCATCCTCATCACTCCCTAGTTGAATCACGGCGTAGCCAACGTGGATAGCAAAACCAGAGGTGGCGAAGGCGAGCAAGATTGCAGCATTTACTTCATTCTTCTCTCCTATTGCTGCCTGACTTGGAGCAGGCTAGAACACACGGCTTGGTTTTATTTTCATTTTTCTCTCAAGATGTAACAGATCTAATGGAATCATAACGGATTTGGAAAGAACTTTTGTTGCGTTTTCTGTGGTAAAGATGAAGTCTATTCCAGATCCGGAATGTTCATTTGGTAGTGTATTTTTTCTTCATTTACCGCAACATATTTGTTCCAGAAATATATTTTTATCATGTCGATTCAGATCCAAAATTTATTCAAAACCGGCACATAGTTTGATCAGATCGGATTTGTTCATCAACGCGAGTTTCTTCATTGCCAATTTCAGTGATGCCACATGAGTCTTCAAGCTGACTCGCCTAATGCTTTACTGGAACATGGAGAATCTCGTAATCTAACAAGCTCCAAGGTGCTAAAACACACACACATACTATTGTGGTCTCTATCCTATCACAACAACTAGTACAAACTGAGCCTTCACACATGGCTGAAATGACCCGTCGCACACGGTAAACCTAACCGTCACAAGGCGAGGATAAGTGATACGTCAAAACAAAGCACACGGTTTCCAAAATCGTGTGTGACGGGGTCCAATGTTGCGCACAGTTCATTACGTGAAATCATGTGTGATAGGCTGGTCCATCACACACGGTGCTCCCTATTGACAGCTAGCAGATAGAAAGATCGCAAATGTTGTTGTTAACTTAGGCGTATGCGTTCCACAAATATGACACATGTTTGTTGACGTTTCATATATCCAACAAGCAATACTCAGCTATCTCCTGTAGCCCATAACTCAACATTGCATTCAAGTAAAACTTATTTATATTTGACCAGCCTAAGTTCTACTAGATGGTAACACTTTCTTAGACGCAAATTACGAAGGACACAATCCCCAATCCAGCTATCTTTCTCGAAACTAGCATGGCTCCAATCGTTCGTTGTGTTTAAGAGGTTCACGTTATTTTCAGTGCAAGGGGGGCTCATAGCTGATCTAACAGCAACTCTGGTTGTTGGCTATAAGCAAGATGCCATGTCATCTATAGCTAACATGTAGGCAATAAGTACAATAGTTGATTATAAGAGCATCTTCACTCGTCCTCCCCAAAAGCTAAAAAAGCTAAAATGAGGGATGCCGGAGACAAAAAAAAGTCGTCCAATCAGCCTTCCCAAATAACAAATTTGAGTCGGCGGTCCCAATAAAAACCCAACCCATAGGGAGGCTGTTGTGCATGCAAATAATATTTTATTCTCTCTCCCCACATGGATGGCCTACATGCAGGCTCACATGCATGAATATTTTCTCTCTCCTCTCACATGCACATGCAACCAAATGGGGGCTATGGCTGGGGGTGGCATCAATTTTAGTCTCCCAAAGATTAAATAGCCCCCCAAATGCCATTAGCCGGATGTGAAATGGGGGGCATCGAGTGGAGATGCTCTAACAATGTACTACTTTCTCAATGGATGACCCACCTTTCATTCACACAACTTGCCTAAGAGCACATGCTAGAGCTAGTTTTTGCATAAGAGCTCACTTACACTCTCTCCTCTTCTCTCTCCTCTAACTAGACACAAATATATTATTTTAATCCTTGTAGTCAGCTGACTAAAACTTACTGTACTTGCTCTAAGGTCTTCCAACGGAACCATACACAGAAAAGTACAAGAAAGAAAAGTAGAGAAACTGAATAAAATGCCTGGAAGGAGGTCTTTCAATCAAGACCAATACTTACATACATAAAATTCAACCAAATGCTCTACTATTATGTTGGTCTTTTAATGTTTATGTCTAGTTATACTATGCCGACAAAAATAAACCTATAGTTTGAGGCAGAAATTGTTAAAGAGTGTCACGAAACATCAGAACTGCTAGAAATTATTATAGGTACTCAAATATTAGTTGGCATATATGGACCAGTAACACCTGGTACTAGGGTGGCGGTGAAGTTTTCAATTACTTTACAAAGTAAACGTTATGCCTCTTATTACCTATCGACATTTACAATTGTACATGTGTTATCACCGGATTTTGGCTAAGTCAGGAGGTGGGACGCGATCAAGATGGGCTT
>NW_025900003.1:0-39269 GCF_022539505.1 Lolium rigidum | reverse complement strand
CTTCTAGATTGCATCTTGGCTTGGATTGCGTTCTCGCGGTAGGAAATTTTTTGTTTTCTATGCAACGAATCCCTACAGACGGTATCGGGACGCCGAACATATTATTTGGGCGCGCCAGATAGAAAGGTTGGTGCGCCCCGAGGGCCTTTGGGAGACACTTTTGGAGACTCCAATTAGAGATGCTCTCAAACACTGCAGTGAATGGAGAATGAGCATTCGATGCATAACCATATGGTTCCCCTCTCAACCACATGTCCAAATGATGCCTATTTAGGGCATCTCCACCGTCCCTACTAGTAGGGAAAACGCTATAGGGGGACGCTCCCCCACTGCTAGCTGCTTCACTGACCGCCACAAGCTTCCGCCATGGGGGCTGCTGTGAACGGGCGCGACACGCCACAAACCACCTGCCCAGGGCTGTCGCCCCAACGCCCGTCCAAGATCCCAATGGGCCGCTCCAGCACTAGCCGCGCCACCGGCCATGGGAGACGACGCCGTGGATCAAGGGCACATCCGCACGAGTGACGCATGAAGGGAGGCCCGCCACCACCAACAACCCCAGACTTTGCCTAGGCACATGCGCTAGCGGCGGCAGGGAGAAGACGAGGAGGGAGGAGAGTCGGGGCGGTGCGGTGCGATCTAGGAAACCGCTCGTGTCGCCCTACGCGGGGGACAACACGGGGGTCCCTTATCATACTAACATATAAAAAAAAAGATTATTTGAACATATTGAGGGTATTGGATGAAAGAGAGATTCATCAAATTCCCCCTCATCCTTAAACTCTTTGGAGATGGAAACACAAGGGGAATTTAATGTGATAGATTTGCTGGAGTCATGGCCTAAAACTGCTCCCAAAACAAAATGCTCATTTGCTATAGGTCAGCTAGGAGCTTTCAGCTGGTTCGTCTCCTTTTCCAAACAAAGATGATGCAAACCACAGCAGGCAGCTCATGGCATTGGCCTGATCCCGTCTCCTTCCGACCCTCCCTGTGTCTAGCCAGGAAGGAAAATCTGCTCTATTACGAATTATTTTTCCTCATTTTCGGTTCACCGATCTGTTCCAGCTTCTCTTCTAGCTGCACAGGTCATTTAATCAACCAGCGGATGGTAGCTAATTGTCGTTGCCGCCATCTCGTCTGGCTCGGTTGCTGCAAGCTGTTGATGGTGATGCCGACCACGCTCGTCGACAAAATTGTCGTAGCGCTGCGACGAGTGTAGCATATTCTGTATACACTGGTCAGTGTAAGAAAAAAAATAGGTAAATGAATGTAGCTGTTGTATACTTGAAAATAGGGAAGTGTCAGGGAGTTTGCACGATGAGAAGAAAAAATGATTGACTTTTGAAACTTTCAAACTCCTGATCTGCAAAAAGGATATGTCAATTAACAAGTTCAGTTGTGCACGTTGATGTCAATGGCGAGCCGGCGGTTGCAACACAAACAACCAACCGAGTATCTCTAGAACTATAGATCACAACTGCAACTCAGCCGGCTTGCCTTCTTTTCCTTGTTTTGACAATTCAGGACAGAGTGGCACCACGACTGGCATACAATGTATCTTGTTCTCAGCTGCAGTTTTCCAAGTTAATACGTATCACTAATATTATACTGTATCTACCAAAATACTACTTATATGTAACACGTATCACTAATATTTCACTCCGAACCTGATGTGACTAGGGGCAGTGCCCCTGGATCTGATGGATGGCTGCCAACCGGCAGGAGAAGATCAAATGTAGCCAAGTCACGACCGGGTAAGCTGTACCTTAGTTACCGGTCAAATCACACGCTGAGTTTTCTAATCATGTACTTCTGAGATGATCTGGATCATGATTTTCCCTAGCATAATGTGATTCGGAAGAATGCAGAGTTACACGTGCGCTAGCACCCTCGTGTGGGTTGAATATAGTCGCATCTTCTTTCTGTAGGCTGGACCGCTGGAGATCCATGTGATGACTGTTTTATTACTCCCTCCGTCTATTAATAGATGTCCGATGATTCGTTTAAATTTGGATGTATCTATGCACTAAACTGTGTCTTGATATATTTGAACTTAGACAAACTTTTGACATCAAAAAATGGACAGAGGTAGTATTATTTTTCTTGGTCAGTAAATTATACTCCGAATTCTATATCTGTCTTGTGCCGTGATCAATTCGACCCAATGTTTGAAATAGTGTTGATATGGGGTGGCCCGATCTTTTCAGTAAGTAACGGTGGTGATGATGATCACAGGGTGATTGCAACGGAGGTAACTTGATGAAGTGGATGATAACTTGTATGACGCAACGAGATCTCTCGATTGGTCCCTGTCACCAGTGCAACAGCTCTCAACCCTGCAAGATATTCGCAACTCCACACACTTGCGCACGTAGCCGCCGACCACGAAGCGGTAAGTTGCAACCGTCTAATTCCCAATGAAACAGCAGATCACACAAGACTTTTCAGATCTACACTATATCAAGCAATATGGTGTAGGGGATTCAATAGTTTTGCAAAGCAAACAACTAAGAACTAGGGTTTATCTTAAACGTGGTCTAAAGCAGCTAGGGGGGCGTCCTGGGCACTTATATAGGCTTCCGGGACGACTTCTGGGCGAAAAGATACAACAATAAGCGACCCAGAATAGATCTGGTCGAGACAGACTCGGACACGGCCGGTCTGGAGGCCATTCGACCGGGCCTGGGACCGGGCTGGCCGGTTCTAACCGGGCCAGGGACCGGGTTCCAACCGGACGCTGGAATTGTCGCGCAGTAACGTCTCCGGTTGGCATCAGCGTGGCGCCCGGTTGGCGCCGGGGTGGATCCGATCTGCCGCCCGGTCGGACCGGGCCAGGGACCGGGCGCGCCGGCGTGGCGGCCGGTCTGACCGGGTGCTGGGACGGCCTGGACTTCGTCTTCTCCTCTCGCGCATGCCTCCCGCTTCTCCCTCGCGCGTCCATGAGATATCTTCATGTCCAGCTCCTTGTCCAGCTCCACGTCCATCTTCACGTCCAGCTGCTCTTCTCCTTCTCGTGCGATGCTTGTCTCCTCTTCATACCTGATGATACATAAGTAATAGGAGTTAGGTAGTATAAAGTTCTGATCAATCAAATTATCGTTTAGGAACAAGTTCACATGTTGTTTAAGTAGCTTCGCACGAGCCCTTGTAATATGTCCAATCCGAATTTCATTGGACTTGAGCTTCACAGCAGGTTCATCTTCAGTTGATAATGACGGAGATGGTAATGTGGTAGGGATGTCCTCATCATCTCCCCCCCACCTCGACGCTCCAAGGTCTTCTCCGTCATATGGTGTCAAACCAGCGACATTAAAAGAATTACTGACACCAAACTCATCAAGTGGAAGTTCTATCGAGTATGCATTATCATTGATCTTGGCAATCACTTTGTAAGGACCAGCACCACGAGGAAGCAACTTGGACTTCCGTAGCTTCGGGAACCTATCCTTGCGAAAATGTACCCAGACCATATCACCAGGCTTGAACAACATCTCCTTGCGCTTCTTGTTCATCCTTGCAGCATTGCTCTTGCCTTTCTTCTGTATCAACTCTTTAGTCTTCACATGGATCTTTCGCACAAAATCCGCCCTCTTGGATTCCTCCATATTAACTCTCTCGTGTATGGGCAAAGGCAACAAGTCAAGTGGAGTAATGGGTTTGAAACCATACACCACCTCAAAAGGACACAGCTCCGTGGTAGAATGTACCGCCCTGTTCTAAGCAAACTCCACATGCAGCAAACAATCTTCCCACTCATTCAGGTTCTTCTTGATCATGGATCTCAACAGTTGTAACAATGTTCTATTCACCACTTCAAATTGTCCATCAGTTTGGGGATGACAAGTAGTACTGAAAAGTAGCTTCGTCCCCAGCTTTCTCCACAGCGTCTTCCAGAAGTAGCTCATAAACTTCACGTCACGATCAGAAACAATAATCTTTGGGACTCCATGTAGTCGTACAACCTCCCTGAAAAACAGGTTAGCAATATGCGACGCATCGTCGCTTTTGTGGCAGGCAATAAAGTGTGACATCGTAGAAAATTTGTCCACTGCCACAAATATAGAATCATGGCCTCTCTTAGTACACGGCAAACCCAACACAAAATCCATACTAATATCTTCCCAAGGTGTAGTAGGTGCCGGTAAAGGAGTATACAAACCATGAGGCTTCAGCTTGGACTTGGACTTGTTGCAAGTAATGCACCTCTTCACATACCTGTGCACATCCCGCCTCATCTTTGGCCAATAAAAGTGGTCAGCTAGCATGAGTAGCATCTTCTCACGCCCAAAGTGACACATCAAACCTCCAGCATGTGATTCCTGCAATAAGAGCAAACGCATAGACGATTCTAGAACACATAGTTTGTTAGTTCTAAACAAGAACCCATCATGTATGTGATATTTTTCCCATGCTTTACCAAGAGCACATAAGCGATATGGTTCAGCAAAATCATAATCAGTAGCATACAAATCACATAGTACTTCTAATCCAGGAATTTTAACATCAAGTTGAGTTAATAGCATATTCTTCCTAGATAGAGCATCAACAACAATATTATCTTTTCCCTTCTTATGCTTAATAATATATGGAAAAGACTCAATGAACTCAACCCACTTAGCAAGACGCTTATGCAAAGTAGACTGAGCTTTCAGGTATTTTAAAGCTTCATGATCAGAATGTATGATAAATTCTTTTGGCCACAATTCTTTATCATATATAGGATAGTTCAACTTAGCACCAGACAGTTTCTCAGAAAAATATGCAATTGGACGACCCTCTTGCATCAACACACTACCAATCCCAATACCACTAGCATCACATTCAATCTCAAATTGCTTATTGAAATCGAGAAGTGCAAGCAACGGTGCGGAAGTTAACAATCTCTTAAGTTCATCAAAAGCATGATCTTGGGCTGCGCCCCACTCAAATATGACACCCTTTTTAGTCAAGTCATTCAAAGGTGCAGCAATAGTACTAAAGTTGGGCACAAATCTTCTATAAAACCCAGACTAGACCATGAAAACTTCTTACTTGACTCACATTCATGGGAGTAGGCCAATTTTGAATAGCTTCAATTTTAGACACATCTACTTCTACTCCATGCTTAGAGACAACATAACCCGGAAATATGACCTTATCTTTGCAAAATGTGCACTTCTCAAGATTACCATAGAGTTTATTATCACGCAACACTTGCAAAACATGTCGAATATGTATAGTATGATCATATTCATTGCGGCTGTAGATTAATATGTCATCAAAGTACACAACCACAAACTTGCTAATAAAATCTCGCAAAACATGGTTCATCAGTCTCATGAAACTGCTAGGTGCATTAGTTAAACCAAAAGGCATTACTAAGCACTCATATAAACCAAATTTTGTTCTAAAGGCTGTTTTCCACTCATCCCCTTCTTTCATCCTAATTTGATGATAACCACTACGCAAATCAATTTTAGAGAAAACAGCAGCACCACTCAATTCATCTAGCATATCCTCTAAACGGGGAATAGGATGACAAGATCGAATAGTAATGTTGTTTATCGCTCTATAATTTATGCACATACGCCATGTACCATCTTTCTTAGGAACTAGAATAACAGGAACAGCACAAGGACTAAGGCTTATGCGGATATAACCTTTGTCGAGTAGCGCTTGTACTTGTTTCTGTATCTCCTTCATCTCTTCGAGGTTCGTTCTATATGGTGCCCGATTGGGTAGCGAAGCTCCAGGGATCAAATCAATTTGATGCTCAATACCTCGCAATGGTGGAAGTCCTGCGGGTACCTCATTCGGAAACACGTCGCCAAATTCCTGTAAAACATTAGAAGCACCAAGAGGAAGAGGGGTCATGTCGTTAGAAACCAAAACCGTACCCCTGTACAAAAGCACAAGAGGCATGGCCGAAGGATCCTCACTAAATTCTCTCATGTCTTCTTTGGTGGCTAATGAGACTAAGGAATTCACTCGCTCACTTTTCGTTATATCACTCACGACATTACAATTCTCTCGCCTATCTAAAGAAGCATCCTCCAAGTTTACTTCAACTTTCTGACGAGACTCATTGACAATTTGCTGTGGTGACATAGGCTGTAAGTTGATTTTCTTGCCCTTGAACTCCAAGTGATATGTATTGGCACGGCCATTGTGTTGCACAGAACGGTCATAGAGTCAAGGCCAACCCAATAGTAGGTGACACACCGTCATAGGAACCACATCAAAATCAATGCAATCCTTATACTGTCCAATAGCAAACTCAACACGCACCATGTGGTTTACCTTCATCTCACCATTATCGCTCAACCACTGAATATAGTACGGATGCGGGTGCGGTAGATACTTCAACTTCAGCTTGGTACACAACTCCTTGCTCGCTAAATTGCGGCAACTCCCGCCATCAATAATGACCTTGCAAGCCTTGTCAGGACCAACTAAAGCCTTTGTTTGGAACAAATTGCAGTGCTGAGTAGATGCACTAGGCAACACATTAAGAGCACGCTGCGACACAACAATGGTGTGAGCATCAGACGGATATGCATCTTCACCATCAGTGTCATAGTCATCATCTTCTGGAGCATTAGGATCAACATCTTCTCCAGTCTCGTACTCATTGTCCTCATTGATAATCATAACTTTACGGTTAGAACAATCTCTCTTGAAGTGACCTTTGCCACCACATGTATGACAAGCCATATCACGATTTCACGCAGTAGACATGTTAGAGCCACTCGTACTTGCAGCAGATTCGGACTTCTTTGTGTTAGACACATTGGAGACCGGCTTGCTAGACGGAGTAGAGTAAGGGGCGAAGCGCATTGATGGCGCCGGCGCCGTAGGTGGGGGCGCACGAGGCATGAAGCGTCCAGCTCCTGAAGCTCGTCCTTTAATCTTTGTTTCGTCAGCCAACTGTGATTCAGCTTCTCTTGCATGATGTCGCAACTCATTCATAGTGGTGTAACTATAATGACGAACAATGCCTTTGATATCATACTTCAAACCATTGAGAAAACGAGTCATTGTCATCTCAAGGGATTCTTTGACACGGCCACGCTGCATGAGCATCTCCATCTCCATGTAGTATTCATTAACAGTCTTCACACCTTCCTCAATAGAGTCAACTTATCAAATATATTGCGCAAATAATTTGTGGGCACAAAACGCTCGGACATTGCCGCCTTCATAGCACGCCATGTGATAATAGGCTGTTCAGCGTCTTCTTCGCGAGCACGAACAAATCGATCCCACCAACGCAATGCATAGCCATCAAATTCAGAAGAAGCAAGCTTTATCTTCCTATCTTCAGTGTAATGTGGATGTAAACTCCATAACTTCTCAATCTTGAGCTCCCAAGTGAGGTATTCTTCAACATCAGCTCCTCCTTCAAACTTGGGTATAGAAAACTTGGGCTTAGCCAATCCATCTTCCTCATCATGTCCACGACCATTGCGGCCAAGTGGAGCCCATCCTCGAGGACGATTACCACGTGGCGCACCACGAGCATTACGGGCGTCATCTTGAAGCTCAGGATCATCGTCATCTTCTTGTTGTTGTTGGGTCAAATTCTCAATAGCTAGGCGCATATCTGCAAGATTGCGCTGTATATCCGTCATTTGATCTTTCATTGTAGTGACGGTCTCACATGTAGTATCCAGCTCGGGAAATCCCTTGGACCGTTCCCTTAAGCTCATCAATTGGAGTGCGGAATTGACGTCGCATCTCATTACGAAGGGCTTCATACTCCCTCCATGTGATGATATCTGCAGAATCCTTGTTTTCCTGGTTAACAATTTTGTGATCACTAGCAGACATGATTAGTAGGTTAGTGCACTAAATCAAAAATATATGGTGGTATGATACGTCTCCAACGTATCGATAATTTCTTGTGTTCCATGCCACATTATTGATGTTATCTACATGTTTTATGCACACTTTATGTCATATTCGTGCATTTTCTGGAACTAACCTATTAACAAGATGCCGAAGTGGCAGTTCTCGTTTTCTCGCTGTTTTTGGTTTCAGTAAATCCTAGTAACGAAATATTCTCGAATCGGACGAAATCAACGCCAAAGATCTTAGAATCCCCGGAAGCATCCGTAACACACGAGAGGGACCATAGGGGGGCACAGGCCCACCACACCATGCCCGGCGCGGCCTAGGGGGCCCGCGCCCCCTAGGGTTTGGCCAGCCCTTCGACCTCCCGGCGCCGCCTCTTCGCCTATAAGAAGCCCCCGGATCAGAAAACCCGATACCAATTGACGAAACCCACGTAAACCCGCCGCAGCCGCCGCCATCGCGAAGCCAAGATCCGGGGGACAGGATCTCCGTTCCGGCACCCCGCCGGAGCGGGGAAGTGCCCCCGAAGGCTTCTCCATCGACACCGCTGCCATCTCCACCGCCATCTTCATCACCGCGGCTGCTCCCATGAGGAGGGAGTAGTTCTCCATCGAGGCTCGGGGCTGTACCGGTAGCTATGTGGTTCATCTCTCTCCTATGTGTGTCAATACAATAATCTCATGAGCTGCCTTACATGATTGAGATTCATATGATGATGCTTGTAATCTAGATGTCATTATGCTAGTCAAGTGGGTTTTACTTATGTGATCTCCGGAGACTCCTCGTCCCACGTGTGTAAAGGTGACAAGGTGTGCACCGTGTGGGTCTCTTAGGCTAGATTTCACGTAATACTTATTCACCGTTGAATGGCATAGTGAGGTGCTTATTTATATCTCTTTATGATTGCAAGCATGTTTGTATCACTACTATCTATGTGCTACTCTAGTGATGTGTTATTAAAGTAGTTCTATTCCTCCCGCACGTGTGTAAAGGTGACAAGTGCGTGCACCGTGTTAGTACTTGGTTTATGCTATGATCATGATCTCTTGTAGATTATGGAGTTAACTATTGCTATGATAATATTGATGTGATCTATTCCTCCTACATATGCATGAAGGTGACACTATGCTAGTACTTGGTTTAGTAGCGTTGATCTATCTTACACTAAAGGTTACTTAAACATGAGCATTATTGTGGAGCTTGTTAACTCCGGCATTGAGGGTTCGTGTAATCCTACGCAATGTGTTCATCATCCAACAAAAGTGTAGAGTATGCATTTATCTATTCTGTTATGTGATCAATGTTGAGAGTGTCCACTAGTGAAAGTGTAATCCCTAGGCCTTGTTCCTAAATACCGCTGAGTTACTACCGCTTGTTTACTACCGCTGCGTTACTACCGCTGAGTTACTACTCGCTTGTTTATCGTTTTATCACGTCATTACCGCTCGCAATACCACCACCATCAACTACACGCCAAGCACTTTTCTCGGCACCGTTGCTACTGCTCATACTTATTTATACCACCTCGTATTTCACTATCTCTTCGCCGAACTAGTGCACCTATTTGGTGTGTTGGGGACACAAGAGACTTCTTGCTTTGTGGTTGCAGTGGTTGCATGAGAGGGATATCTTTGACCTCTTCCTCCCTGAGTTCGATAAACCTTGGGTATCCACTTAAGGGAAACTTGCTGCTGTTCTACAAACCTCTGCTCTTGGAGGCCCAACACTGCCTACAGGAAAGGAGGGGGAACGTAGACATCAAGCACTTTTCTGGCGCCGTTGCCGGGGAGGAAAGGTAAAAGGCTCTCATACTACGGTCTCGTGTAAAGTATTTTTCTCGGCGCCGTCGTGTGTGTGCTCAAAGCTATTTCCTTTAGATCCCGCAATTGCATCTTGTTGTTTCTTGTTTACACTAGTTTGGCATAATGTACAAGAGTGAGCTTCTTATTCTATTTCCTGATTTAAAACATGGATTGTTTGATGCGAAACTTAAAAAACCTATGAAATCTTATTTGCATGCTGGTAGTGATATTAGTATGAACGCTTTGAACACCATTGTTGATAATGATATAGAAAGTTCTAAGCTTGGGGAAGCTGGTTTGCATGATATTTTTAGTCCCCCAAGCATTGAGGAGAAAATTTTCTTTGATGATACTTTGCCTCCTATTTATGATGATTATAATGATAGTGGTCTCTTGGTGCCACCTACTATGGAGAGTAAATTTTGTTGTGATTATACTATGCCTCCTACACTTGATGAGAATAATAATGATAGCTACTTTGTTGAATTTGCTCCCACTACAACTAATAAAATTGATTATGCTTATGTTGGGAGTAGTAATAATTTTATGCATGAGACTCATGATAAGAATGTTTCATTTGATAGTTATATTGTTGAGTTTTCTCATGATGCTACTGAAAGTTATTATGAGAGAGGAAAATATGGTTGTAGAAATTTTCATGTTACTAAAATGCCTCTCTATGTGCTGAAATTTTTCAAGCTACACTTGTTTTATCTTCCTATGCTTGTTACTTTGCTCTTCATGAACTTGTTTATTTACAAGATTCCTATGCATAGGAAGCATGTTAGACTTAAATGTGTTTTGAATTTGCCTCTTGATGCTCTCTTTTGCTTCAAATACTATTTCTTGCGAGTGCATCATTAAAACTGCTGAGCCCATCTTAATGGCTAAAAAGAAAGAACTTCTTGGGAGATAACCCATGTGCTATTTTGCTACAGTACTTTGTTTTATATTTGTGTCTTGGAAGTTGTTTACTACTGTAGCAACCTCTCCTTATCTTAGTTTTGAGTTTTGTTGTGCCAAGTTAAGCCGTTGATAGAAAAGTAAGTACTAGATTTGGATTACTGCGCAGTTCCAGATTTCTTTGCTGTCACGAATCTGAGCCCACTGCCCTGCAGGAAGCTCAGAAAATTATGCCAATTTACGTGCATGATCCTCAGATATGTACGCAACTTTCATTCAATTTGAGCATTTTCATTTGAGCAAGTATGGTGCCATTTTAAAATTAGTCAATACGAACTGTTCTGTTTTGACAGATTCTGCCTTTTATTTCGCATTGCCTCTTTCGCTATGTTGGATGAATTTCTTTGATCCACTAATGTCCAGTAGCATTATGCAATGTCCAGAAGTGTTAAGAATGATTGTGTCACCTCTGAATATGTCAATTTATATTGTGCACTAACCCTCTAATGAGTTGTTTCGAGTTTGGTGTGGAGGAAGTTTTCAAGGATCAAGAGAGGAGTATGATGCAACTATGATCAAGGAGAGTGAAAGCTCTAAGCTTGGGGATGCACCCGGTGGTTCACCCCTGCATATATCAAGAAGACTCAAGCGTCTAAGCTTGGGGATGCCCAAGGCATCCCCTTCTTCATCGACAACATTATCAGGTTCCTCCCCGAAACTATATTTTTATTCCATCACATCTTATGTGCTTTTTCTTGGAGCGTCCGTTTGTTTGCTTTTGTTTTTGTTTGTGTTTGAATAAATTGGATTACATCATGCTTGTGTGGGAGAGAGACACGCTCCGCTGGTTCGTATGAACACATGTGTTCTTAGCTCATAATATTCATGGCGAAGTTTCCTCTTCGTTAAATTGTTATATGGTTGGAATTGGAAAATGATACATGTAGTAATTTGCTATAATGTCTTGGGTAATGTGATACTTGGCAATTGTTGTGCTCATGTTTAAGCTCTTGCATCATATACTTTGCACCTATTAGTGAAGAATACATAGAGCATGCTAAAATTTGGTTTGCATAATTGGTCTCTCTAAGGTCTAGATAATTTCTAGTAAGGTGTTTGAACAACGAGGAAGACAATGTATAGTTTTATAATGCTTGTAATATGTCTTTTATGTGAGTTTTGCTGTACTAGTTCATACTTTTGTTTGCTTCAAACAACCTTGCTAGCCTAAGCCTTGTATCGAGAGGGAATACTTCTCATGCATCCAAAATACTTGAGCCAACCACTATGCCATTTGTGTCCACCATACCTACCTACTACATGGTATTTCTCCGCCATTCCAAAGTAAATTGCTTGAGTGCTACCTTTAAACAATTCAAAATTTATTACCTCTTATTTGTGTCAATGTTTTATAGCTCATGAGGAAGTATGTGGTGTTTATCTTTCAATCTTGTTGGGCAACTTTCACCAATGGACTAGTGGCTTCATCCGCTTATCCAATAATTTTGCAAAAAGAGCTGGCAATGGGATTCCCAGATCCCAAATTAATTAACAAAAATAGACACTCCTCCATGGTATGTGATTGTTGGACGGCACCCGAAGGATTCTGGTTAGCCATGGCTTGTGTAAGCAAAGGTTGGGAGGAGTGTCATCATAATAAAACTAAAATAAAAAGGTACTCCTTCATGGTATGAGATTGTTGGCAGTGCACCCGAGGATTCGGTTAGCCATGGTTTGTGAAAGAAAGGTTGGAAGGAGTGCCATCCAAAAATAAAATAAAATGGGAGCCGCTCTTTGAAGGTTTGTCTGGCAAGGGGGTTAGAGTACCCGCTACCATTCGTTGACAACAACATACACCTCTCAAAACTTTACTTTTATGCTCTCTTTATGTTTTCAAAATAAAAGCTCTAGCACAAATATAGCAATCGATGCTTTTCCTCTATGGAGGACCATTCTTTTACTTTCATTGTTGAGTCAGTTCACCTATTTCTCTCCATCTTAAGAAGCAAATACTTGTGTGAATTGTGCATTGATTCTTACATATTTGCAAATTGCATTTGTTATATTGCTTTGCATTGACAATTATCCATGAGATATACATGTTACAAGTTGAAAGCAACCGCTGAAACTTAATCTTCTTTTGTGTTGCTTCAATACCTTTACTTTGAATTATTGCTTTATGAGTTAACTCTTATGCAAGACTTATTGATGCTTGTCTTGAAGTGCTATTCATGAAAAGTCTTTGCTTTATGATTCAGCTTGTTTACCCATGTCATATACATTGTTTTGATCGCTGCATTCACTACATATGCTGTACAAATAGTATGATCAAGTTTATGATGGCATGTCACTCCGTAAATTATCTTTGTTATCGTTTTACCTCGCTCGGGACGAGCAGAACTAAGCTTGGGGATGCTGATACGTCTCCAACGTATCGATAATTTCTTGTGTTCCATGCCACATTATTGATGTTATCTACATGTTTTATGCACACTTTATGTCATATTCGTGCATTTTCTCGGAACTAACCTATTAACAAGATGCCGAAGTGGCAGCTCTCGTTTTCTCGCTGTTTTTGGTTTCGTAAATCCTAGTAACGAAATATTCTCGAATCGGACGAAATCAACGCCAAAGATCTTAGAATCCCCGAAGCATCCAGAACACACGAGAGGGACCAGAGGGGGGCACAGGCCCACCACACCATGCCTCGGCGCGGCCTAGGGGGCCCGCGCCCCCTAGGGTTTGGCCAGCCCTTCGACCCCCGGCGCCGCCTCTTCGCCTATAAGAAGCCCCCGGATCGAAAACCCGATACCAATTGACGAAACCCACGTAAACCTGCCGCAGCCGCCGCCATCGCGAAGCCAAGATCCGGGGGACAGGATCTCTGCTCCGGCACCCCGCCGGAGCGGGGAAGTGCCCCCGGAAGGCTTCTCCATCGACACCGCTGCCATCTCCACCGCCATCTTCATCACCGCTGCTGCTCCCATGAGGAGGGAGTAGTTCTCCATCGAGGCTCGGGGCTGTACCGGTAGCTATGTGGTTCATCTCTCTCCTATGTGTGTCAATACAATAATCTCATGAGCTGCCTTACATGATTGAGATTCATATGATGATGCTTGTAATCTAGATGTCATTATGCTAGTCAAGTGGGTTTTACTTATGTGATCTCCTGGAGACTCCTCGTCCCACGTGTGTAAAGGTGACAAGTGTGTGCACCGTGTGGGTCTCTTAGGCTAGATTTCACGAATACTTATTCACCGTTGAATGGCATAGTGAGGTGCTTATTTATATCTCTTTATGATTGCAAGCATGTTTGTATCACTACTATCTACGTGCTACTCTAGTGATGTGTTATTAAAGTAGTTCTATTCCTCCCGCACGTGTGTAAAGGTGACAGTGCGTGCACCGTGTTAGTACTTGGTTTGTGCTATGATCATGATCTCTTGTAGATTATGGAGTTAACTATTGCTATGATAATATTGATGTGATCTATTCCTCCTACATATGCATGAAGGTGACACTATGCTAGTACTTGGTTTAGTAGCGTTGATCTATCTTACACTAAAGGTTACTTAAACATGAGCATTATTGTGGAGCTTGTTAACTCCGGCATTGAGGGTTCGTGTAATCCTACGCAATGTGTTCATCATCCAACAAAAGTGTAGAGTATGCATTTATCTATTCTCGTTATGTGATCAATGTTGAGAGTGTCCACTAGTGAAAGTGTAATCCCTAGGCCTTGTTCCTAAATACCGCTGAGTTACTACCGCTTGTTTACTACTCGCTGCATTACTACTCGCTGAGTTACTACCGCTTGTTTACTCGTTTTATCGCGTTACTACCGCTGCAATACCACCACCATCAACTACACGCCAAGCACTTTTCCGGCACCGTTGCTACCGCTCATACTTATTTATACCACCCGTATTTCACTATCTCTTCGCCGAACTAGTGCACCTATTTGGTGTGTTGGGGACACAAGAGACTTCTTGCTTTGTGGTTGCAGTGGTTGCATGAGAGGGATATCTTTGACCTCTTCCTCCCTGAGTTCGATAAACCTTGGGTATCCACTTAAGGGAAACTTGCTGCTGTTCTACAAACCTCTGCTCTTGGAGGCCCAACACTGTCTACAGGAAAGGAGGGGGAACGTAGACATCATGGTACTCTCACAACTCACTCAAAACTGATAATAAAAGGAAATCTTATCGCTCCAAAGTGAATTAGTATTGCTTACCACTTGTAGTAACAACTAGTGCACGGATGTAGCGAAGCGAATATCAAGGGTGTAAGAACAAATCACACGGCAAAGCAGGATATATGTGAGGCTGTAGGTAGGCTACCTATATGCACCAATAACAAGCTCTAGCGCTGACCGTAGACAACCAATGATACTCACACAAGGCGATAAATGTGGCAATGCAACTATATGTAGGAAAGGTTGCAATGCACTAGAGAGACGCTAGCAAAGCTCAACGAGACAGGCACAAGATTGCTCAACTACGGGTGCTGTAAAGTAAACTTAGGCCTTCACTTGATTCTTCTAGCACTTCACTTTTCTTTTTGGATTTTTCTTTTATAACGCAGCTATGTAGCTCTTTTTGCTTCTTTTCAATTTTCTGTTTTTTTTTTGATTTTATGACTCAACTCCTTGATAGCACGGTGTCGTTGCCTAATCGACGGTACCTCGGAGGAGGGATCCTCACGAGGGGGGGGGAAGAAGTAGGGGCAATAGAGCGGAGTGCACACGGTACGGTGGTACGCGATTTACCCAGCTTCGGAACACCTGCACGATGGCAAGGCCTACTGCTGCTTGTCTGAAATTATCTGGGCGCTTTCGCGTTGTTACAATGAGTTGTGGTCGTGCCTCTAGGGCTCCCCGGATCCGGCTTATATAGGCGCACGGATCTAGGGTTTACATGGAGAGTCCTAGCCGGATTACAGGTTGCCTAACTACGGTACAATGTCTTGCCGTGTACGTCAAGGATCCGCCTTCCATCTACGTCGTACTGGATCCGGGTTCCTCATGGGTCTTCACGGATCCGGCCTCCTCCGAAGGTCGGTTGGGATCCGACTTCCCTATCCTGGGCTGGACTTCATCCTTTATGATCTACAGCAACTGGGCCGCCCGATGGGCCACATGCCACATCACCGTCTGTGGGCCACCCGGGCTTGCCGGATCTAGGCACTGTCGATGGTACACCCATGAAGTATACCCACAACAATAGCCCCCAGAGTTCTCCGAGATTCATCCCTTGTTTCCGCCTTGCTTAATACTTCATGTCTTCCGGAAATCTCGGTAACACGGAGAAACTTGAAGAACTCCAACTTCATATTTTTCTTCTTTCCCAACTCTTGGTCGGAAAATATTTTCATCCAGCGGGTCTTCATCCATCGACAGCGTCATTGCAACATGTCTCCGGGTTACTCCCTTGCGTGGACAAGAGTTCACAGCTTTTCAAACTGCTACCCGGAACCTACAAAGGGTTCAAATGGTTCCGCCAATCTTGGCGCCATTTTCGGGCGATTTGAGCGGTAACTTATCCTTAGCCATTTTTACCGTTAGGGTTTTGGACACGTGTCGATCATCCGACGGTGAGACGCTTGCGTTCCGACCACAGGATGCGGAGCACGAATCTCCTACCCTCAGCCTATAAATATCCGCCGTTCACCCTGTTCACCCTATTCGCCCCCTTTTCACCTCCCGCACATCGCCGCCCCCGAGCTTCTCCTCCGCCGTACCGGAGTTCACCGGAGATTCGCCGGAGTTTCGCCGGAGTCGTTTCGCCGCCGCGAACTGTTCTTCGTGTTCTTAAGTTCGGCGAGCCACCGCTTCAAAACCTCACCGCCGGCGACTCCGACCACCGTGGAAGCCACTCCGGTAAGTTCCCAAACATTTAACTTCTCGCCGTAGCTGGTAGGGATGAACAGGGTATTTGTTACATTGGATCCGGCTAAGTTTCAGTCGCCTTCGCTCATTGCTTTTGTAGATGTCTTCTTCGACTCCGCCTCCCACCACCGAGCCGATCGCGGCAACACCAATCTCCTCCGCCCCTCCCCCATTCATCCCTGTTCAGCTGGAGCCCTCAAAAGATTCCGACAAAAACATTGAAGGGACGTCCGCCAACCCGGAAGAAACCGCGGGTTCAGAACAGATGGAGAAGAAAGTGGAGGAGGCTGCCACCAAGAAATCGAAGGCTCGGAAACGAGACAACGAAGCCGAAGGGAAGTGGTGGCCCTGCTTCACCACGGAGACCGAGCTCCGCAACCTCGAGGCGGAGGGTTTCATAAAACCCGGATCCTGGCGGACGATCTCCAGCGAACAGAACCCCGCCCCCGAAGCCGGAGAGTGGGTGGTGACCAAGGAGCTCGTTGAGCGCGGATTCTCTTTCCCCCCAGCGATTTCTTCTCGGAAATCCTGAAGGCGTACGAGCTCCAGCCCCATCATATTGCTCCGAACAGCATCCTGGCCATCACCAACCACGCAACGTTGTGTGAAGGTCACCTCCGGATAGCACCGGATCTCCCTCTCTTCCAATATTACTTCTCCGTCAAAAAAGGAGAAGTTTTCTCAGACTTCTACGCTGGCCACCTGCGGCGGCGTCACCTTCAAGCTCCGCCCCGGGCGCACGTACCCGCAGACAGATCGCCATGAGTCTGTGCGGTACTGGTCCGGCAACTTCTTCTACCTGAATGACGTGTCGGATCCGGCATCTCCAAAGGTGTTGCCTGACTTCAAGGACGGCCCCCCAGCGAGACTCCGGCCTGGACTCAGTGTCCCCATCTTTCCGAGTCACCTCAACTGACTCGGGCGATTAGGCGGATCCACAAGCTTACAGACGAGGGCTTGTCGGGGAAAGACCTGACCATGTCCTGGTTTACTAAGCGGATCTAGCCCCTGCAACATCGGGACCGCCTGCTGTTCCAATACACAGGCCGTGAGGATTCCATGCGGACCTCCAAGGACAATCTCTCCACCGACGCCTTGGATAGACGGCTCCGGGTGTTGATCAAGATTCCACGTGACCTCAAAATTCACGTGTGCAACAAAGACATCCACACCAACGGCTCCGGGACCGTGGTATGTTTTCTTCACTCGACTGTTGATTTCTTTCCAATCTAAAATTTGTCTAAGTGTTGGCTGGGTAACGCAGCTCGAAGCCCTTGAGGAGAGTGAACTCGAAACTCTTATCCGGGTCCCTCACGCGGGCAACACCGACCCGGAAGTCGCGTCGGACGTGGAAGTTCCCGAGGTTCCGAATCCCTCCAAAAGGAAGAGGGGTGCTTCCTCTAGCCCTGCTACCAAACGTGCCCACGAAGTGCTAAGCACCGCGGCTACCCGCAAGGCGGAGGCGGAGAAGAAGCGCCTCAAGCTCATTGACACCAGCAACCGAGCCCAACCCGACATCCACACGTTTTTCAAACCATCTGGGTAAGCGCACAGTTTCCGTCTTAAAATTCCTCTGTTGATACGAACCAATATAAGCTAACTGGTATGTCTCTTTTATCTTGCAACAAAAGTTTCGGAAGCCAGCTCCCCAAGATCCCCAAGAAGAGAGCGAAGCCCTCTCCGGCTTCTATGCCCGTCACACCGGAGGTGGAGGTTCCGCCCAAAGCTTCGTCAACCGCCAAGCCGGATCCTAAGGACATCATCAACCTTGATGACGTCCCCGAAGGACCAACTACCGAGACCGGCCGCGGTGATTCCGACAAGGGTGCATCCTCATCCGCACCTCCGCCTGAGCAGCCCGTCGTTACCTCAGCTGAAGCTCCGGCTGATGAAGTTGAGAAGAAGTTATCCCTAAGTCGTGCCACTGGCACGCCCCAAACTCATCCTCACCTCTTTCCAATTCCGCAAAAGGTCCCCCTCTCACAGCGCCATGCGGAGATCTCCGCCATGATGGACCAAGTGTGGGGACCTACGAACACGGAAGAGCAGGAGCTAACCGACCTTGAAAGCGGTCTCAAGATCTTTTTCACCACGCACAAGAATGTGCGTCAGGTAACACTAGCCCCCAAGCATTGGGTTGGACATTTTCTATGAGTAGCATGTGTGAGCCGATGCTTTTAAGTGCGCACCTTAGCGGAAATTTGAAATTTTCTCAATCTAAGGGTTTAAACTCCTCGCCAGCCCCCCAGAATTTTGAATTTCCGGCTAACTTCTGCCTGCTTCTCAGAACACACGGAAACTGCACGAAGATCTGCGCGTCCATGTGCTGGAGCAGATGACATAAATTGAAGGGCTGCGCCAGAACGCTGAGAATAGCCGGCAGGCTTTAACACTCCTGGAGACTCGCTTGAATGGTAAGAATTCCGGGTTGCTCGCGTATCTTATCGTGAACAATCATAGTGTATAACTTGTGTGATTTTCCGCCTACAGAAGAAATTGCCAAGCGCCCTGCCGTCGACGCCATGTCTGCCAAGATCCAAGTGCTAGAGGCGGAGAATGAATCTCTCAAGAACTTCCTGAAGGAATCCTTCGAGAAGGAAACTACAGAGAAGAGGGAGCTCTTGGAGAAACATGCGCGCGACATGGCGGAACTTGCAGACAAACTTAAAAAGAGCCAGCAAAGGGTGTCGACCTTGGAGGCCAAGAACAAGAGTCAAGAGGCGGAGGCGGAGGCTATCGACAAGATGATCTTCCGTAAGAATCTTTTCTGTTTAACTCCGGCTTCCTTATAATTTGCTTTGTACGCGGAAGAAATTGATCGTGCTATTTTCGCAGCAAGCCTTGGCTTCGAATGGACCAAGGATTCGACCCTCAAAAGGACTGAGGTGTATGATGAAGCGCGGAGTTCGATTGATGACCTCTTCGAGGCATGTCGCGGAGTCGCCAAGTCCTTATCCCTGAAGAGAGCCAAGACGACGGTGATTGACACCATGTCGAAGCTCATGAAGCAGGTGCCGGAGCTCATCAAGGATTGGCAAGAATCGTCTGCACGCGGAGTTGCTTCCCTCGTTTTGGCCACATGCAAGGCGCACTTCCCCACCATGAGGTTTGCGGATGTTGCACGCGGAACTCCCAAGGGCACCAATATGAGAGCCATTCTCGCGAAGACCCAAGGATACGATCGTCTCTTTGTTGGACGAGTTAACCACTCGTTCTGGTACAACAAGCACGATCTTCCCAAGGGCTTTGCCGACGCAGAGGATGAAGAAGAAGGTGCTGAGGAGGGCGACGAGGAAGGCTTCGGGTCGAGCGCCGATCAATCCGAGGAAGGCTCCGACGACAACTCTAGCGAAGACTCCGACGATGGCTCAGGCGATGGCTCCGCCTATGTAGCTTCTGACGAGGATCAGTCCTCCGAGTGAAACCTGTGAAACAGTCAAACTGATGCATCATTTTGGCCCCGGAGTGGGTTTGTAATATAACTTAAATTCTTAAGTAGCTAGGGACGAAACACTTATGCGTGGGCGGAAAATACTTATCCTGCAATCCGTTTAAATATTATTTGCATGTTTCGTTTGTTTGAAAGCAAGTGCTGGTTTCCATTTTTTTCGGCTTGCTCACTTGACCTTCCGCGAGCCGGAAGACCTTTAGCCGGAAACACTCGCCAGCGGCGACGAAGCCCAATGGCAATCCGTCAATAACCGCGGAAACAAGCCCCCAGCCAAGGTGCCGGAAATCGCTACTAGGAATCCATGAGTTTGCAACAGAAAGTATTTTCACCAGAAAACTTAAGCTTACGTCCAAAAGGACGATTTTGAAAATCGCAACTTTCATACTCGCCTAGGCGGAAATATCCAGCTCTGCGGTTTTAGTCGGAAAATATACACGATCTAAAAATGAACAACTAAGGGAGGTAAAAGACTCAAAGAGTGAACCAAAAGCTTTATTTCATTGATCATGTATAACTATTACAAGGTATGTAATTCTAAAATTTTGCTAAGTGTGGAAAGGACGTAGCTGTGCAATGTTCCAAGGGCGTTCTGTTTCATCGTATATGTCATCCGGATCCTCTCGCTAGCGTTTCCGGTGCCAGTTAGCAGGTCTATTCTTTAGCTCTCGGAAATCGACAAGGTAGTATGATCCGTTGTGAAGCACTTTGCTAACGACGAAGGGTCCTTCCCATGGAGATTGCAGCTTGTGATCTTTCACCTGGCGAAGGCGGAGGACCAGATCTCCGGCCATGAACGAGCGATTCCGAACTCGACGGCTATGATAGCGCCGGAGTTTCTGCTGGTAGATGGTGGAACGCTGGTCAGCTAAATTCCGAGCTTCTTCTATCAGGTCCACAGATAGCTGTCTGGCCTCGTCAGCGGTTTCTTCATTATAGGCGGAAACTCGCGGTGAATCGTGGATGATGTCGGAGGGGAGCACGGCTTCGGATCCATATACCAAGAAGAACGGAGTAAATCCGGTTGACCTGTTATGGGTAGTTCGCAAACTCCACAGAACATAGTCTAATTCGTCACGAGGCTACAAACAAATTTTAGTGCCGTAGCACCATCGGCTTTTCTCGCTGGCTTTGCCTCGATCCACTTACTGAACTTGTCAACAGCGACCAGGAGGTACTCAAAACCGCCAGGGGATGATTTCTTTAATTTATCAACCATATCGAGCCCCCAGACCGCGAACGGCCAGGTGATAGGGATGGTCTTCAGCTCTTGGGATGGAGCGTTTGGTTGAGTAGCATAGTACTGGCAACCTCGGCAGGTTTTTACCAGCTTGTCAGCATCTTCTTTAGCTGTGAGCCAGTAAAATCCGAGCCGAAAAGCTTTTGCAACGAGTGACCTGGGGGCGGCATGATGCCCGCAATCCCCTGCATGGATCTCTCTGAGGATTTCAACGCCATCTTCATTGGAGACGCATTTGAGAAAAACTCCAGTTGCGCTTCGTTTGTAGAGCTGTCCGTCAACAATTGTATAGGATTTTGCTCATCTGATGATCTGTCGTGCGAGGACTGATACGCGTACAGCACGCGTCCGTTGGGAACCCCAAGAGGAAGGTGTGATGCGTACAGCGGCAAGTTTTCCCTCAGTAAGAAACCAAGGTTTATCGAACCAGTAGGAGCCAAGAAGCACGTCGAAGGTTGATGGCGGCGGGATGTAGTGCGGCGCAACACCGTGGATTCCGGCGCCAACGTGGAACCCGCACAACACAACCAAAGTACTTTGCCCCAACGAAACAGCTGAGGTTGTCAATCTCACCGGCTTGCTGTAACAAAGGATTAGATGTATAGTGTGGATGATGATTGTTTGCAGAAAACAAGTAGAACAAGTATTGCAAGTAGATTGTATTCGATGTAAAAGAATGGACCGGGGTCCACAGCTCACTAGAGGAGTCTCTCCCATAAGATAAATAGCATGTTGGGTGAACAAATTACAGTCCGGGCAATTGACAAATAGAGAGGACATGACCATGCACATACATGATATGATGAGTATTGTGAGATTTAATTGGGCATTACGACAATGTACATAGACCGCTATCCAAGCATGCATCTATGCCTAAAAAGTCCACCTTCAGGGTTATCATCCGAACCCCTTCCAAGTATTAAGTTGCAAAACAACAGTACAATTGCATTAAGTATGGTGTGTAATGTAATAAATAACTACATCCTCGGACATAGCATCAATATTTTATCCCTAGTGGCAACAAGACATCCACAACCTTAGAACTTTCCGTCACTCGTCCCGCATTTAATGGAGGCATGAACCCACTATCGAGCATAAATACTCCCTCTTGGAGTTAAGAGCAAAAATTTGGCCGTAGCCTCTACTAATAACGGAGAGCATGCAAGATCATAAACAACACATAGGTAATAGATTGATAATCAACATAACATAGTATTCTCTATCCATCGGATCCCGACAAACACAACATATAGAATTACGGATAGATGATCTTGATCATGTTAGGCAGCTCACAAGATCCGACAATGAAGCACATGAGGAGAAGACAACCATCTAGCTACTGCTATGGACCCATAGTCCAGGGGTGAACTACTCACTCATCACTCCGGAGGCGACCATGGCGGTGAAGAGTCCTCCGGGAGATGAATCCCTCTCCGGCAGGGTGCCGGAGGTGATCTCCAGAATCCCCCGAGATGGGATTGGTGGCGGCGGCGTCTCAGTAAGGTTTTACGTATCGTGGCTCTCTGCATCGGGGGTTTCGCGACGAAGGCTATTTGTAGGCGGAAGGGCAGGTAAAGGGGCGTCACGGGGGCCCACACCACAGGCCGGCGCGGCCAGGGCTTGGGCCGCGCCGCCCTGTCGTCTGGCCACCTCGTGGCCCCACTTCGACTCTCCCTCGGACTTCTGGAAGCTTCGTGCAAAAATAGGACCCTGGGCGTTGATTTCGTCCAATTCCGAGAATATTTCTTTACTAGGATTTCTGAAACCAAAAACAGCAGAAAACAACGACTCGGCTCTTCGGCATCTCGTTAATAGGTTAGTGCCGGAAAATGCATAAATACGACATATAATGTGTATAAAACATGTAGATATCATCAATAATGTGGCATGGAACATAAGAAAATATCGATACGTCGGAGACGTATCAGCATCCCCAGCTTAGTTCTCGCTCGTCCCGAGCGTGTAAACGATAACAAAGATAATTTCGGAGTGACATGCCATCATAACCTTGATCATACTATTGTAAGCATATGTAATGAATGCAGCAATCAAAACAATGGTAATGACATGAGTAAACAAATGAATCATAAAGCAAAGACTTTTCATGAATAGTACTTCAAGACAAGCATCAATAAGTCTTGCATAAGAGTTAACTCATAAAGCAATAAATTAAAGTAAAGGTATTGAAGCAACACAAAGGAAGATTAAGTTTCAGCGGTTGCTTTCAACTTATAACATGTATATCTCATGGATAATTGTCAACATAGAGTAATATAACAAGTGCAATATGCAAGTATGTAGGAATCAATGCACAGCTCACACAAGTGTTTGCTTCTTGAGGTGGAGAGAGATAGGTGAACTGACTCAACATAAAAGTAAAAGAAAGGCCCTTCGCAGAGGGAAGCATTGATTGCTATATTTGTGCTAGAGCTTTGGTTTTGAAAACATGAAACAATTTTGTCAACGGTAGTAATAAAGCATATGTATCATGCAAATCATATCTTACAAGTTGCAAGCCTCATGCATAGTATACTAATAGTGCCCGCACCTTGTCCTAATTAGCTTGGACTACCGGGATCATCGCAATACACATGTTTTAACCAAGTGTCACAAAGGGGTACCTCCATGCCGCCTGTACAAAGGTCTAAGGAGAAAGCTCGCATTTTGGATTTCTCGCTTTTGATTATTCTCAACTTAGACATCCATACCGGGACAATATGGACAACATGATAATGGACTCCTCTTTAATGCATAAGCATGTAGCAACAATTAGTGTTCTCATATGAGATTGAGGATATATGTCCAAAACTGAAACTTCCACCATGATTCATGGTTTTAGTTAGCGGCCCAATGTTCTTCTCTAACAATATGCATGATCTAACCATTAAAGTGGTAGATCTCTCTTACTTCAGACAAGACGGACATGCATAGCAACTCACATGATATTCAACAAAGAGTAGTTGATGGCGTCTCCAGGAACATGGTTATCGCACAACAAGCAACTTAATAAGAGATAAAGTACATAAGTACATATTCAATACCACAATAGTTTTTAAGCTATTTGTCCCATGAGCTATATATTGCAAAGGCGAATGATGGAAATTTAAAGGTAGCACTCAAGCAATTTACTTTGGAATGGCGGAGAAATACCATGTAGTAGGTAGGTATGGTGGACACAAATGGCATAGTGGTTGGCTCAAGGATTTTGGATGCATGAGAAGTATTCCCTCTCGATACAAGGTTTAGGCTAGCAAGGTTATTTGAAACAAACACAAGGATGAACCGGTGCAGCAAAACTCACATAAAAGTCATATTGTAAACATTATAAGACTCTACACCGTCTTCCTTGTTGTTCAAAACTCAATACTAGAAATTATCTAGACTTTACAGAGACCAAATATGCAAACCAAATTTAGCAAGCTCTAGGTGTTTCTTCATTAATGGGTGCAAAGTATATGATGCAAGAGCTTAAACATGAGCACAACAATTGCCAAGTATCAAATTATTCAAGACATTTTAGAATTACTACATGTAGCATTTCCAGATTCCAACCATATAACAATTTAACGAAGAAGATTCAACCTTCGCCATGAATACTATGAGTAAAGCCTAAGGACATATTTGTCCATATGCAACAGCGGAGCGTGTATCTCTCCCACACAATGAATGCTAGGATCCATTTTATTCAAACAAAACAAAAACAAAAACAAACCGACGCTCCAAGCAAAGCACATAAGATGTGATGGAATAAAAATATAGTTTCAGGGGAGGAACCTGATAATGTTGTCGATGAAGAAGGGGATGCCTTGGGCATCCCCAAGCTTAGACGCTTGAGTCTTCTTAAAATATGTAGGGGTGAACCACCGGGGCATCCCCAAGCTTAGAGCTTTCACTCTCCTTGATCATATTGCATCATTTCCCTCTCTTGATCCTTGAAAACTTCCTCCACACCAAACTCGAAACAACTCATTAGAGGGTTAGTGCACAATAAAAATTAACATGTTCAGAGGTGACATAATCATTCTTAACACTTCTGGACATTGCATAAAGCTACTGGACATTAATGGAACAAAGAAATTCATCCACCATAGCAAAAGAGGCAATGCGAAATAAAAGGCAGAATCTGTCAAAACAGAACAGATCCGTAAAGATGGATTTTATCGAGGCACCAGACTTGCTCAAATGAAAATGCTCAAATTGAATGAAAGTTGCGTACATATCTGAGGATCACGCACGTAAATTGGCATATTTTTCTGAGCTACCTACAGAGAGGCAGGTCGAAATTCGTGACAACAAAGAAATCTATTATCGCGCAGCAATCCAAATCTAGTATGAACCTTACTATCAACGACTTTACTTGGCACAACAAAGCACAAAACTAAGATAAGGAGAGGTTGCTACAGTAGTAAACAACTTCCAAGACTCAAATATAAAACAAAATTACTGTAGTAAAAACATGGGTTGTCTCCCATAAGCGCTTTTCTTTAACGCCTTTCAGCTAGGCGCAGAAAGTGTATATCAAGTGTTATCAAGGGATGGAGCATTGCCATTACCTTGGGCTTTACCCTTACCATTCTTGTTCTTTTTCTTACTCTTTGGCTTAGGGAATATATGTCTACCTCCGCGTGTGGAGGTGAATTTTAAGGTGCCTTCTCCCATATCTATGACTGCTCCCAATAGTTTCAGCAGGGATCTTCCGAGTGTGATTTGTCCTGTTCCTGCACATTCAATAACAAGATAATCAATGGATATTGTTCTCCCAAGAATGGTTGTATGCACACCCGCAGCTATCCCTTTAGGAATTATAACAGAGTTATCAATAAGAGTTATTCCTTCTCCCCCTTCAACAAATCCCCAAAGTTTCAAAGATTCATGAATATTTTAGGCATTAGGCAAAATTCAGACATAATATCACAATTAGCATGAAGAGTTTGGTCACCGATAGCAATTTTAATAGTAGGATCCCATAATGAAGGTTCAGAGTTCATTAAAATTTGATCAAGACGGTTACGAACATATCCATAATTTTCATTCAAGCGAGATGCACTTGTCTCAAGAGTGTTTAATCTATTATAAATGCTAATAAGGGCTGAATCAAAGTTATTAGCTGAATCATGTGATGCAACCAACTTCTTTATGGCATTAAAAGCTTGATCCCCATTGCAATAAAGGAAATCTCCTCCCACTAGAGCATCCAAGGCATATCTATAGCGAATCATAAGACCAAAATAAAAATTACTAAGGAGCAAACTTAGAGTCATTTGAGGTTCAGTTTTACGATAAGAAGTAAAAATTCTGGACCACATCTTTAAAACTCTCCTCATCCCCTTGTTTAAATGTGAAGACTAATTCCTCAGGTGAAGAAGTAACAAGTGCAGAACTAGACATGGTAACAAAAGTAAAATGCAAGTAACTAATTTTTTTGTGTTTTTGATATAGAGTGCAAGACAGTAAGTAAAGTAAAGCTAGCAACTAATTTTTTTGTGTTTTGATATAATGCAGCAAACAAGTAAGTAAATAAAATAAAGCAAGACAAAAACAAAGTAAAGAGATTGGATTGTGGAGACTCCCTTGCAGCGTGTCTTGATCTCCCGACAACGGCGCCGTAAAAAGAGCTTGATACGCGTACAAGCACGCATCCGTTGGGAACCCCAAGAGGAAGGTGTGATGCGTACAGCGGCAAGTTTTCCCTCGCAAGAAACCAAGGTTTATCGAACCAGTAGGAGCCAAGAAGCACGTCGAAGGTTGATGGCGGCGGGATGTAGTGCGGCGCAACACCAGGGATTACAGCGCCAACGTGGAACCTGCACAACACAACCAAAGTACTTTGCCCCAACGAAACAGTGAGGTTGTCAATCTCACCGGCTTGCTGTAACAAAGGATTAGATGTATAGTGTGGATGATGATTGTTTGCAGAAAACAAGTAGAACAAGTATTGCAGTGAGATTGTATTCGATGTAAAAGAATGGACCGGGGTCCACAGTTCACTAGAGGTGTCTCTCCCATAAGATAAATAGCATGTTGGGTGAACAAATTACGGTCGGGCAATTGACAAATAGAGAGGGCATGACCATGCACATACATGATATGATGAGTATTGTGAGATTTAATTGGGCATTACGACAAAGTACATAGACCGCTATCCAGCATGCATCTATGCCTAAAAAGTCCACCTTCAGGTTATCATCCGAACCCCTTCCGATATTAAGTTGCAAAACAATGGACAATTGCATTAAGTATGGTGCGTAATGTAATCAATAACTACATCCTCGGACATAGCATCAATGTTTTATCCCTAGTGGCAACAACACATCCACAACCTTAGAACTTTCGTCACTCGTCCCAGCATTTAATGGAGGCATGAACCCACTATCGAGCATAGATACTCCCTCTTGGAGTTAAGAGCAAAAACTTGGCCAGAGCCTCTACTAATAAAGGAGAGCATGCAAGATCATAAACAACACATAGGTAATAGATTGATAATCAACATAACATAGTATTCTCTATCCATCGGATCCCGACAAACACAACATATAGAATTACAGATAGATGATCTTGATCATGTTAGGCAGCTCACAAGATCCGACAATGAAGCACATGAGGAGAAGACAACCATCTAGCTACTGCTATGGACCCATAGTCCAGGGTGAACTACTCACTCATCACTCCGGAGGCGACCATGGCGGTGAAGAGTCCTCCGGGAGATGAATCCCTCTCCGGCAGGGTGCCGGAGGTGATCTCCGGAATCCCCGAGATGGGATTGGCGGCGGCGGCGTCTCAGTAAGGTTTTCCGTATCGTGGCTCTCGGCATCGGGGGTTTCGCGACGAAGGATATTTGTAGGCGGAAGGGCAGGTAAAGGGGCGTCACGAGGGGCCCACACCACAGGCCGGCGCGGCCAGGGCTTGGGCCGCGCCGCCCTGTCGTCTGGCCACCTCGTGGCCCCACTTCGACTCTCCCTCGGACTTCTGGAAGCTTCGTGCAAAAATAGGACCCTGGGCGTTGATTTCGTCCCAATTCCGAGAATATTTCTTTACTAGGATTTCTGAAACCAAAAACAGCGTAAAACAAGAAACTGGCTCTTCGGCATCTCGTTAATAGGTTAGTGCCGGAAAATGCATAAATACGACATATAATGTGTATAAAACATGTAGATATCATCAATAATGTGGCATGGAACATAAGAAATTATCGATACGTCGGAGACGTATCAAGGACCTCGTCCTCTGGCAACTTCTGATCAATGAGGTAGTCCAGGAAAGGCTGCGTCCAGGCCGGAATGATGACCATCACTTCCCTAGCTGGAGATACTGCCACTTCTGGATTTTCCGGGTTAGCGCCCTTCACCGAGGGTATCCTTAGGTGCTCCAGGAAAATACCAGGCGGAATCGGTTTCCTGCCGGATCCGAGCTTGGATAGCATGTCTGCCGCTGCGTTGTCGTCTCGCCTGACGTACTTGACTTCGTATCCGAGAAAGCATTTGGCGATCTCATCAACTTCGTCTCTGTAAGCTGCCATGACGGAGTTTCTGGCGTTCCAGGTTCCGGCTACTTGTTGTGCCACCAGGTCGGAATCTCCACAGCAAATGATGTGTTTGATCCCAATTTTCTTAGCGATGCACAGACCGTGTAGTAGAGCCTCGTATTCCGCCATATTATTTGTAGCTTCGAAGTGAATCTGCAGAACATACTGCAGTTCTTCTCCGGTAGGGTACTTGAGGGTGACTCCGGCTCCTGAGCCTTGATGCTGCTTGGATCCATCGAAGTGCATGACCCATGTTTCTGGTTCCGGCTCCAGATTTGCGTCTGGAGCTTCTGTCCAATCTGCAACGAAATCTGCTAAGATCTGGGACTTGATCGCAGTCCTAGCTTTTATAATTGTTGTCGAAGGCGGATAATTCGATGCCCCATTTTTCTGTGCGTCCTCTTGCGTCAGCGTTGTTGAGAATTGTTGACAGCGGAGCCTTGCTCACGACTGTTACTGGATGCTCTTGGAAGTAGTGCCTCAACTTCCTGCTACCTAGGAATATACCATAGGCTAGCTTTTGAAAGTGAGGGTATCTTTGTTTGGATTCCGTCAGTACTTCGCTGATGTAATAGACATGCCTTTGGACTCCATACTCATGACCTTCTTCCTTTCGCTCCACCACGATGACGAGACTAATGACTCTGTTGGTAGCTGCCAGGTAAAGGAGCATAAGCTCTGACTCTTCTGGAGCTGCTAGGATAGGTGGGGAGGTGAGTATTTCCTTCAACCCTTGGAGTGTTGCATCTACTGCGTCATCCCAGACAAATTTGTCTATTTTCTTAGCAGCTTGTACAGAGGTAGCGCCTTCTCGCCAAGACGGTTGACGAACCTACTGATTGCTGCTACACAACCAGTTAGCCGTTGCACATCTTTGAGACAAGTTGGCCTTTTGATGCACAGGATTGCCTTGATTTTCTCCGGGTTAACTTCAATGCCCCTGTTAGAGATGATGAAGCCAAGGAGTTTTCCGGCTGGAACGCCAAAGACACACTTCAGCGGATTCAACATCATCTTGTACTGTCGGAGGTTCTCAAAGGTTTCTGTGAGGTCGCTGATCAAGTCGGATCCTTTCCGGGTCATGACCGCCATGTCGTCGACGTAAGCGTGTATGTTCCGGCCAATTTGGTCTTTCAAGCACCGCTGCATCGTACGTTGGTAAGTGGCACTTGCATTTTTCAAACCAAAAGGCATGGTCACATAGCAGTAAGTGCCAAAAGGGGTGATGAATGAGGTCGCCTTTTGGTCGGACTTCTTCATCCGGATCTGGTGATACCCGGAATATGCGTCAAGAAAACACAGAAGTTCCGCCCCTGTCGTCGAATCAATGACTTGGTCAATGCGCGGCAAGGGGAACGGATCCTTCGGACAATGCTTATTCAAGCCGGAGTAATCGATGCACATTCTTAGTATTTCAGAATTATTTTTGGGTACAATGACGGGATTTGCGACCCAATCAGTATGGATAACTTCTACTACAAAACCTGCCTCTAGTAACTTTGCTAATTCCATTCCTATGGCGCGGCGCTTCTTGTCTCCAAAGCGTCGCATAGCTTGCTTCACCGGTTTAGCCCCCGGATTTATGTTGAGGTATTGATCGGCGAGTTCCCTAGGTACTCCGGACATGTCAGAAGGCTGCCATGCGAAGATATCCATGTTAGCGCGGAGGAACTCGATGAGCGCGTCTTCCTATTTGGGATCCATGTTGGCTCCGACCGAGACCTGCTTAGTGGTATCTCCTTCCTTGAAGTCAATCTTCTTGGTCTCTATCATGGCCTTGAACGAAGTTTTCTGTTCGGAGACCTGCTTCTTGGTGGTGTGCATCTCTGTTGGATCCACCGCGGCTCTGTAGCCTTGCAGCTCCTCTCCAGATATCACAGACTCTGCGAAGGCGGCTTCGCCTAACTCGCACTCGTGAGCCTTCTTGTAGTCTCCGGATACGGTAATCATACCATTGGGACCCGGAATCTTGAGCTTGTTGTAGATGTAGCATGCTCTTGCGTGAAACTTGTGGTAGGTGGGCCTGCCGAAGATGACATGGTAGGAGCTCTTGAAGGGCACGACCTCAAACGTGATTTTCTCTTCGCGGAAATTATTGATATCGCCGAAGGCCACGGGAAGTCTGATGCTACCAAGGGAGTTTGCCTTTTTACCCGGAACCACACCATGAAATTCAGTGGTGCTGTGTTTGAGCTGTTCCTTGGTAAGGTTCATCCGCTCCAGAGTCTCCAGGTACATGATGTTCAAGCTGGCTCCGCCGTCCATAAGGCACTTGGAGAAATCATACCTGTCAATGCGGGGACTTACAACCAAGGCGTAGCACTTCTTCGGGATGATAGTAGGATGATCCTGTCTGTCAAACGTACATGGAGTTTCCGACCACCTGACATACTGCAGCACAGTCGGAACTGTGGCGTTCAGGATCCAGAGAGCTGAGTTGCTGGCACGGACTGTTGGGGTTCCGAGGAAGGTGTGGTATGCACCCGCGCTCTTTTTGACGAAGGGGTTGGGTTTAGCCGCGGATCCGTCCTTGAGATCCGGCGAAGCATCATCCTCATCCATTGCCTCGGAACTGTCTTCCTCCTTGTCCTTGTTCTTGCCTCCTTTGCCGCGTGGGCGGTGCTTCCGGGCTCGCTTGTATCCTGCTTCTGGGTCGGCTTTGAGATCATTGACCCACTTGCAGTTGCGGTTAGTGTGAGTGGACTTTCCCGTAGCCGGATCCAGATCGGCCAGGCAGGGCATGTATCTGTACTCCTCGTAAGTTTGGGGGGCGCGGGTTCCGGCAGCGGTGACCTCGTCACCCCGCTGCTGGCCCCTGCCGGCTCCACCTCCGCGACCGCGGCCTCTTCCGCCTCCTTGACCTCCGCGTTGGAAAGCCATGGCGACCATCTCGGATCCGCCACTCTTCTGGTCATCAGGGGGATTTTTCCGCTTATTGCCGCTGCTGTTACCGTTATCACGGTTCTTCTTCTGCTGATGCAGGGGAATTGCTGTAGCTGCGAGATCTCCGCCTGCGTCGTCATCGGCGGCAGTGTGATCGCTGGCAACGGTGATCATGTCATCCAAAGTCAGTTTATTTGCATTCACCAAGCAGGTAAGCTTGTGCCGCAGCAGTCCTCCTCTCTGCAATCCACCTATAAAGGCGTGCATGGCTGTGGTATTATCCACGTTTTCGCACTCGTTCCTGGTTGCCAACCATCGGGTGAGAAAGTTTCTTGATGCTTCACCCTTCTTCTGGATACATGCCTGTAGGTCGCTTGTCGTGGAAGGTCTCTTGTAGGTGCCCCTGAAGTGCTTTTCGAAGGCCGTCTTCAGGTCGAACCAGCAGAAGATGAAGTTCTTCTCGAGGTCGCTGAGCCAGATCCGGGCTGGACCTACAAGGTATAGCTGAAGCATGCGGCAGGCGATGTTAGGGGTTCCTCCGGTGAAGGTCACTGCATTGTAGTAATCCTCAATCCAGGTATCCGGCCTTTCGGTGCCATCATAGTTCTTCAGGTTTCCGGGTAGCTTGAGGTTCATCCTTGGCTTTGGTTCCTCTCGAATCATCCCGCCGAAGCACTTTGGGCCGATGTAGTCAGTTTTGTATTCGTTGAGACGTTCTCGCGCGTCACGCGAGCCGTTGCGAGGGGATTTTGAGCGTGAGCGAGATCTCCGGCCACCGCCACCGCCTCCACCTCCGCCTCCACCGCTGGGTGGTGGGGAAGGAGATCCACGAGGGGGCCGATGTGACTTCTTGCTTTCGCCGTCTGACTCTCCTCGCCCTTCGCGATGCTGACTTCGGCTTCGGTGGCTGCCTTCACCATGGTGCTGGCTGCCTTCGTCGTCCCGGCTTCGGCGCGGCTCCGGTTCGCGTCCTTCGTTCCGACTCCTCCTGGGCTCGGGCTCGCGATCGTTGATCTGGCTCCGGCGAGGTTCCGGCGTACGTTCCCTGTTCCTTGGGGGCGGCACGTTGTCGCGGATATTGATTCCACCAGGCCCATGGGGTCTGACGTTTCCGGCTGGACTACGGCGGCGAGGGAGTGGGGGACGCGGATACCCCCTGGGCGGAGGTGAGGGGTTACGGTACTTGTCCCTACCAGAGTCCATTGCATCCTTTCCCTTTTTTGGATCTGACGGAGGCGTCTTTGATGGTACAGGGATTGGATTTGGGTGTTCTCTGGTTTTCCTTCTGCGTTCCGAGGATCCGGTTCGCGATTCGTCATCGCGATGGCGATTGTCGTAGGCGTCCTTCTACGCGGTAGAGATGCAGTGATCCGGGTTGGATTCCAACCTGCGCGAAGTATCTGCCTTGCTCTGCTGCTTCATTGCTGAAGCAACAAGCATACAGACGTAGTTGATGTCGATCTCCTCGTCCTTTTTCTTCAAGATCTCCGCAGCCTTCTTCATGTTATCCTTTGGAGTGGCGAACGGCTGTTGATCAGTCGGAGTTGCGAAGGTGATCTTGCGGGGAGCTACAGCTTCTCGCCTAATCCTATCAGCCTCCTGCTGAGCCTCAGTGATCTTGTCTTCCCAATGCTTCCGGAGTTGCTTGACTTTTGCAAGTGACTCGTCCACCTGACGTTCTCGTTGGAGAAAATTGTCTACGAAGTTCGCGGCCTCTTTCCTCTCATCAAGCATTGCTGCTGCGGTGGCGGCAAACTTTTTGGCTGTGGCCAGCATCTCCTGCCTTTTGGCTTCTAGAGCTTCCACATTGCTGCGTCTTCGGGAGTTATAGGTTTGTTGAGGATATCCGAGTGTGCGATTGCATCCATGCCTGTCTGCTCAACCAGTTCTTCTGGGGACAGGCCTTCCTTATGCGGACGTTCCCTTGAGAGCGGAGATCCTGCATGGGATGGCTGTGGGTCGGAGTGGGTATTTTCATCCTTCGATTCCCGTTGATCCGGCGCCGCCGAGGTTGCGAGAACACCGCTAGGCTGGGCGGATTCAACTTCAGGCTGATCACCGCCTCCGAATTCCTTCATCTTGCGATCGAACTCTGCAGTATCCATGGAGGAGGTATCCCCGGAGATTGAGCTTAGGTTGCCCAGGATCGACTCTTCACCCGGAGCGTTACTTTCTCCGACAGCCTCCTGCTGATCCGGAGCAGCGCTGTTTTCCGGTGCCTCAATCTGCATGGGGCCGGCTCCGGCTTCTTGAGGGGTGGCTCCAGCGGTATGGGCTAAGAAGTGCACGAAGTGACACCTTTGCTTCTCTAACACCTGGGAGACCCAGGCGGATCTGCATTGGTCTTCCACCTTTATTTCCTGCTCAGGGGCGGATTGGGTGGTATTTGATTTTTCCAGATCTAAGGCGGAATCTTCCTTCGGAAGTTCCTGCATCTCAGATCGGATCTTCGCGACTGCGTCCCTGCTCCGGCGGCGGTCGCGTCAGCATACTTACCAGTGCGTTCCCGTCGGAATCGACGGTTTTGCCGATGAAGATGTGTATGCCGCCAACTGGGACGATGGAGAGCTTGACGGGGTTAGTCTTAGCCGGAATCCAGCACTCGTCCGGAGGGACGATCGGAAGGTTTCCGGCGTAAAGGACGCGCCCCACAGCGATGGTGTCGTCATAGCTTCCCATGGCGGAACCCTCCCGGTTCCGGCCTCCAGACGCCGCTAGCCCCACGGTGGGCGCCAACTGTCGTTGCCTAATCGACGGTACCTCGGAGGAGGGATCCTCACGAGGGGGAGAAGAAGTAGGGGCCATAGGGCGGAGTGCACACGGGACGGTGGTACGCGATTTACCCAGCTTCGGAACACCTGCACGATGGCAAGGCCTACTGCTGCTTGTCTGGAATTATCTGGGCGCTTTCGCATTTTTACAATGAGTTGTGGTTGTGCCTCTAGGGCTCCCCGGATCCGGCTTATATAGGCGCATGGATCTAGGGTTTACATGGAGAGTCCTAGCCGGATTACAGGTTGCCTAACTACGGTACAATGTCTTGCCGTGTACGTCAAGGATCCGCCTTCCATCTACGTCGTACTGGATCCGGGTTCCGCATGGGTCTTCACGGATCCGGCCTCCTACGAAGGTCGGTTGGTTTCAGGCTTCCCTATCCTGGGCTGGACTTCATCCTTTATGATCTACAGCAACTAGGCCGCCCGATGGGCCACATGCCACATCACCATCTGTGGGCCACCCGGGCTTGCCGGATCTAGGCACTGTCGATGGTACAGCCATGAAGTATACCCACAACACACGGCCAATAAGATATGCAAAGCACCAAACCCTAATGAGCAGCCTGTCGAGCGGTAAAACTAGTCTCTTCTGGGGAAGTTCCTAGTCACTTATATTGAAAGGCTGTGGCTATGGTTGGGAACAAGCACACTGTACGCTATGTGGACTCGGAGTAACAAAAACTGAAACTAGATGATAATAGAGACTCAAACCCTAACAATACTAGATGCAAGAAAAAGATACGCAAAAAACAACTACGAAAAGCAACTAAAACTCGAAATTAGTGCAATCTAAGGCTATGACAAACCCTAACCCTATTTTTTTGGCTTTTTCTGGATAGGAAACACTCACAACTCAACTATGGGGTGGATTGTGGATGGCTTACCGAGGAAAACTGGAAATCTGATACCAAGATGATATGGGGTGGAGCGATCTTCTCAGTAAGCAACGGTGGTGATGATGATCACGGGGTGATTGCAGCGGAGGTAACTTGATGAAGTGGATGATAACTTGTATGACGCAACGAGATCTCTCGATTGGTCCCTGTCACCAATGCAACAGCTCTCAACCCTGCAAGATATTCGCAACTCCACACACTTGCGCACGTAGCCGCCGACCACGAAGCGGTAAGTTGCAACCGTCTAATTCCCAATGGAACAGCAGATCACACAAGACTTTTCAGATCTACACTATATCAAGCAATATGGTGTAGGGGATTCAATAGTTTTGCAAAGCAAACAACTAAGAACTAGGGTTTATCTTAAACATGGTCTAAAGCAGCTAGGGGGGCGTCCTGGGCACTTATATAGGCGTTCGGGACGACTTATGGTCGAAAAGATACAAGAATAACCGACCCAGAATAGATCTGGTCGAGACAGACTCGGACACGGCCGGTCTGGAGGCTGATCGACCGGGCCTGGGACCGGGCTGGCCGGTTCAAACCGGGCCAGGGACCGGGTTCCAACCGGACGCTGGAATTGTCGCGCAGTAACGTCTCCGGTTGGCATCAGCGTGGCGCGCGGTTGGCGCCGGGGTGGATCCGGTCTACCGCCCGGTCGGACCGGGCCAGGGACCGGGCGCGCCAGCGTGGCGGCCGGTCTGACCGGGAGCTGGGCCGGCCTGGACTTCGTCTTCTCCTCTCGCGCATGCCTCCCGCTCCTCCCTCGCGTGTCCATGAGATATCTTCATGTCCAGCTCCTTGTCCAGCTCCACGTCCATCTTCACGTCCAGCTGCTCTTCTCCTCCTCGTGCGATGCTTGTCTCCTCTTCATACCTGATGATACATAAGTAATAGGACTTAGGTAGTATAAAGTTCTGATCAATCAAAGTATCGTTTAGGAACAAGTTCACCTGTTGTTTAAGTAGTTTCGCACGAGCCCTTGTAATAGGTCCAATCCGAATTTCATTGGACTTGAGCTTCACATCATGTTCATCTTCAGTTGGTAATGACGGAGATGGTAATGTGGTAGGGATGTCCTCATCAAGTGTGTTAGGGCATCTAGCAGAGGCACATGAAGTAAACCGCTCATTTCCCCCCTTTCCCCTCTCTCCCTTCTCCCGTCCCCTTGAGAGGCCCTCCTCAGATCCCGGCTCCTCCCTCCCTCCTCTCCGGCGGCTTCGCCGGCCGGAGGTGGCGGGAGGGAGGAGGCCGGACAGTATATAGTAGATCTAGTACTAGTTGTGTTTGGGCTATGTCCCAGTTTGGCTTGATGCCGGTGGAGTCTTGGTGGCCGAGGTCTACGGGCGGCGCTCGGCAACTGGGGGTGGTGCTTCTTCTGCTCATGGCGCTCCGGTGGACGGAGCCGAAGGTGACAAGCAGCAACGCTTTCCCCTAGAGCTTCAAGATCTGGAGATTCCTAGCCTTTTTCTTGTCGTCTCGGTGACGAGAAGAAGCTTCGGCGATGGCATCTGGCCGGATCCGTTTGGCTCTGAGCAGGATCGTCCAGCAGCAGCTGCAGTCGGGAGCACACACTCGGCGGCATCTCGTCGACGGCCTGATGCCGTCCTGCCGCCGACTTTCATGGCCGAAGGGCGGCCGCTCCGAGCGCTGCCTCCGGCAATCTGCCGGTGCTACCTCTACTACTTCCTACAGGCCAGAGTGCCAGAGGGGAAGATCTTCTTCAGCACCGTCAAGGCGTCCATCACCTGCACTGTCCCAAGTGGTTTCGTCCCCGGAGACGGCGTGGGTGGCCATGGTGGCGAGCTGTTCGTCCACATCGGTGGAGAAGGACTCGATGGCGTTTCCACTTTTCTTTTTAGGATCCTTTTTGAAAAAACTAGAGGGTGCTTGTGTAATTTTCTTACTTCCGCAGTCCCTCTGTGTAATTTGTAACCCCACCGCTCTGAATTAATGCAGTTACTGGGGCCTTCTAGGCCCATCCTGTGTTCAAAAAAAAAAGAAATAGTGTGTTAAATGATATAAAGGCAGCCTCCACCAATTGCTACACAAGCTATACCACGCTAATAGCATGCTATATTTTAAATAGCATCTTGAATTATTTTTTAGATATAGCCTAAAAATAAAAGATTTTAGCAAAAGAAAGATATAGTTCAAAAAGGCAAAATAATGCATACATAACCATATACAAATATATTTCTACAATTTTCTAGAAGCCTAACATCAACATCCCGCGAAGCCACACCATATCATAAATTACTTATTCATAATCATCTGCATTTACGATGTTATTTTCTGATTCCAAAGAGGAACCAACAAATTGCAGTTCATCACACAGAAAAGCAACATTTCCTTTCTAAGGAGGAGAACTTGGGTATTTGCGCCTATATGCTGGAAAAGAATAGTGCGCTAATGCTATGACATTTTAGCACGATATATCATGTAATTTCAAAAATGGTGTCATAGCGAGAAAAATTACTAAAGTTCAGCGTATATCTTCTAGATATGCTATTGCAAGCTATTATCATCGAAATAGCGCGCTATTTTAAACCATGATTCAAACTCCATGTAAATTTTGGTCTTCATCCTAAAACACCTAGCTCTCACATTTGTGCGCCACCTCGCAATGGCATGTGAGCTCCTATCAGCATGCAAGCCAGGATTTAAGTCTTGTTCCGACTAGAGTAATTAAGCAACAAATTTGTGTTCGAGATTTAAGTTTTCTTTTCTAGAATTTATATGTCTTGCCGGACTTATCAGTTTCATATACGGAGTAAGAAAAAAGGCCAAGACATGCCACATTGTGATTACCTAGGACTTTCTTCCTTCCATTGTTTATTGTGGCGGATATGGTTTTTAATTGACAACATGAGGCTGTAAGAATGTTGGTTTCTATGCCAAATCCGGCGCATATACTAGAGGCTACGGGTTACACTTATGATGAAGAAGGGTTTGCCATTGTTTTTGAGGCAGAGGGTAGCATTTTGGGCATCTCCAACGGGCAGACATATTTGGGACGTATTATATTGTCCGCGCACGTCTATTTGCGTCGCCTCGTGGACGTGAAAATGACCGCCTTTATCCGCGTGTCCGTTTGCGTCTGGGGTGTTTCCAGCGGCCCGACGCATTTACGCGTCGGCATGAATTGGGATGTTTCAAAACAACAAAATAAACACTTTCAACGAAGTCATAGTTATTACATCCTAATTTTAAAAAGTCCACATGAAAATAAGATGGTAATCCTCTAGGCATTGTTTTCATGCCCAGCCAATGCCCACTGATGCTCAATCAGATCCGTCTGTAGACATCTGCATACGACCTCGTCAGTGACTTCTACATTCATATGCAGATAGTCCTCCCAAGATAATGCCCCAAGAATTGACACAACCAGCTCACCTTGGAAATCCCACTGGCACTCATTGCGGCCATCAGGACGCTCATTCTCAACGATCATGTTGTGCATGGTCACGCCACATGGCATCACCTCATGCAGGGTCTTCAACGACCATGTTCTTGCCGGGTGACGGACAATTGCCCACCGAGCTTGTAGCACACCAAATTCTCGGTCCACATCTTTCCTGCAAGCCTCTTGCATCTTTGCAAACCACCTCGTCTTCTTTGAGTTTGGATTACAGACAATCTTCACAAGTGTGGCCCATTCAGGGTAGATGCCATCAGCAAGATAATATGGCTTGTCATATGCATTTCCATTGACCTCGCAGCTCACCCGGAGAGCTTTTCCTTGCATAAGCCTATTGAAAACCGGTGATCGATGCAACACATTAATGTCGTTGTAAGAATCGTCCATGCCAAAAAATGAATACGGAATCCATAAATCTTGAGATATGACTGCTTAAAAATGACAGTATGTGCCTCCGCATGCCCGCTGTACTGACCCTGCCATCCAAATGGACAATTCTTCCACTCCCAATGCATGCAATCTATGCTGCCAGTCATTCCCAGGAAGCCTCTAGACTCGTTGATAGACAACATCTGCCTTGTATCTTCAACTGTTGGCTCCCTACAGTACTGTCCGAACACGACAATCACGGCTCGGCAAAACCGGTACATGAACTCA
>NW_025900002.1:0-81821 GCF_022539505.1 Lolium rigidum | reverse complement strand
GCCGAGGATGGCATGATGCGAGACTCCCGAGTCAACAACCGAACTCGATCTTTTCTTTCACGAAATTGGTGGGCGTGCCGAAGACCACATCCAGCGACGTTTTTCCAAGAGAGGAATAAGACGGAGTCGAGTCGGTATAATGCCATGGAGATCTGTGCCGGATTCCCTCGGCATATCATTAGACCCATTAGACCTCATTGTGTTGGCGAATAGTAGGTTTAAGCCGCTTCCTCACAGTCCATGAATACTTTGCTCATGTTGTGCCCTCCCGATCTGTGCACTCGAGGGTAGAGGCTGCATGGCACTGGTCTAGGGACGGCTTTCGGGTGGTGCATGCACATCGAAAGGAGATACGTTGCTCCAGACCCGGTCGATGAATCGGGTGTGTCGACCACTAGCGGCACCATCAGCGTGCCCACACTTCTCAGCAGAGAATTTCTTGATTGCCCTTTTGAAAAACTTGGACTTTTATGGATCATGCTTGACCCGCCGCGCTTGGTTGCTGGGAATACCTCGGTTGGTACATACCTCGTCCCTTTTCCATTGAGTTCGTACGGCTCCCGAGCACGTGCGGCTCACCGCCCGATAGCTGTAGGATCTTGCTCTCTCTTCTCCATTATGTGAACTCTTGATATAGCTTCCTCCACAGAGGTCATCACGAAGCGTCGAGAATCTCCGGGGAAGTGTCGGCGGGTTCCTCAGCCAGGCGGCCTTGGATTCTCCCAGGCCGTCCTTTGGGTCGATGCCCAGTGGAGGTAGCATGGTGCATCGAGTTGCTCCGTGGCGGAAGTAAGTGCGGTGAGGCGGCGCGGCCATGGATCGTTTGCACGCCCTCCTTTTCACGTCCGAGGCAGCGAGGGATGAGCGTGCGCACGTTCTTCTTCTCCATGAGTATAATTCCTTCGCCTTTTCCTTCGCCCCATTGTGGGATCGAAACTTCCTCGGCTGCCTCCATGCGCGCTACTAGGTGGGGTTCCCCAAGGTTGGCGCCGCGGGGTATCCTGCCAGAAACCGAGGGCTCCACACGGACGTATTTGCCCTAGGGAGAGCGAAGAAAGCCCCTCGGAGTCGATGATGAAGTGGACGCCTCACGAAGAGTGGTGGTCATGTCGTCACACGACTCTGCGGGAAATCGCGTGCGGCGGCAGCTCTGAATGTGGCCGAGCTCAAAGGATCGCGGCCCGAATCGGATCTTTTGGATCTGCAGGCGTTAGTGTGAGCCTCGAGACACTGGCTATTTGCGAGTGTGGCCCAGTGCTAGATGCCACTGCCTGCCTTGTGCCTAGACGGGTTTCCCCACGGAGACGGTGCCAATTGTCGGGGGGGTGCTCCTCGGCAATGCTCTCCCAGATGCGGGGCTTAGGGGTTGATCGAATCCTGCATAGGCGGCACGAGACATCGGTGCACGAGACAAGTTAGGGGAGAAGCGGTTTACCAAGGTTGGGGCCCTCGATGAGGTAAAACCCTTACGTCACACTGCTGTACGATTTCGTGATTATGATGAAAATAGGTTAAAATGGGGTGCGAATAGTTCGGCTGCAATCTCGTCGAGATGCTAGTTGCTAGGGTATCCTAGTTCTAAGCAAAAATGGCGGCTAATATGGCTAAGGTTGATTGTGTCCCTCGATAGCCCCTCTCTGGCCTTTATATAGGTGGCCAGGGTCCCAAGGATCTAGTCGGTGCGAGTAGGTTCTACGGTGAGATCTATCTCCAATCTTTCCTTGTTACGGCTGCTTCGTGCCTTGTTCTCTAAGTAGTCTTCTGCACCTACCGCTCTAGTGGCCCATCTTGCCACGGGTACCTTCTGGGCCTCCGAGTTGGACCGTGTAGGGTATTTTGGCAGGCCCATTTGGGATGCCTATGTCACATGTGCTCTCACCACTTCGAAGATACTCATTGAATATATCAGCAGACATTCCATATGATAACATGTGAATAGCTGCGGAGCATTTTTGGTAGGAGGTGAAGCCTAGCGCAACTGTTGCATCGGGCCTGCATTGGAAGTAGGGGTCGTAGTCTCTGACGCCCCGTAGAATGACCATGAACAGGTCCATTGACATCCTGTACTTGCGCCGAAACATTTTTTCCATGTGGAGCCGCAGGTGCCCTTCGACTTTGTTGCGAGGCAGGTTTTTTGAGCGGCCCTTCGCAGAGCCCCGGTGCACCGGCGTCTAGCTTGAATTGTACTCATGGAGGATGGAGGCAACAGCAGTAGCCATTGTCTGTGTCGACTGATCGGACTCCTCGTCGAAATAGGAGTCAACGACCTCCGTGCGGAACTTGTCCAGCATCTGCCACATGTCCATCTACGTGGGTAGAAACTGTGGACCAATGGCCGCGCACAATAGCACCGAAAACACGAGTAAGAAACCTACCGCGCAATTGACCGAACAGGTAGTGGGCGGCGAGGCTGGGCAGCGCAACCGGCAAAGTTTGGCTCCCAAACAGGCGACATGTGCGCGCTAGAGCCTACCCCGACTGAGATCCTGCTATCCGGCGCGACGAGGACCAAGCCGACGGCGTGTGCTGCGGCGGTGCGGCATGTCGGCGGTGGGTGGGGTTGGGGTGGTGGCGTCGCACTAGGACAACAAAAAAGGAGAAAAAGAAGCAAATCGAAGCGGTCGATTTTGCTATCCCTGACGGGACCAGGTAAGAAAGGAAGGACGCTCGGCGCGACCGGAGACGCAAACCTGAAGCATATTTGGGCCCGGTTTGCGTCGCCGCGGACGGTCCAGTCACTTTGCGTCGCCCGCTGGAGCAGGGTCCAGACGCATTTTCGGTCTCCGTGGATGCAAACAGTCGCTCAACGTATGTTTTCGTCGCCCAATTGAAGATGCCTTATGATATTCTAGCCGATCTCACTATGCAAGATGCTACTGAAACCTGGTTTGGTTCGGGATCTGAATGTTTGTTTCGGTCTGTGAAGCATGACCTTTATGTAACCCCTATTGAGTAATAATAAAGTCCATATTTACCTAAAAAAAGATATGCTAAGCAGGACGGTAGTGCCCACCTAAAGAGAAGGATAATGGGCACATGCATGAGCAAATGAGGAACAAACCTTGAAGCCACTCTAACGGAGAAAGCGTTAGTGTTTGTAATTGTCGCTAGGTGATGTTCTCCGCAAACCGCGAGGGGTCGGATGGAATCGATGAAGCGCGAGGGCGTCAACGCCACCAACAGCGCATCCTGTGACTACCTCTCGTCCTGGCCATGGCCTTGCTCACCACCGGCATTCGTCGCTTTTTGTATCTTTCTACTGGGAGCGGGTATTGGGGACAAACAGTGTGTGAACAAATTTATTTTTTATCCGACAGGCGCGGTCGGCGACCGCCATATGTAGCCGGCATGTGTGCTGCCACCTACCATTTGAGGATCACCGATGGAGATGCTTATAACACATTTCGAGAAGCAAAAACAAAAAAATAGTTCTTGTTGTATTAATGGTCTCAATTCACAGCCCATGTGGGAATAAGTGCTATTCGTAACGTTATTATTTTTAATTCCTGGTTATTGTGTGTGTGTGTGTGGAATTTGATTGAAATTTTGTGACGCCGTGGATATATGCTTTATCTAAGTGGCAATTCTTTTTGTTTACTTTCTACAAGTTTGTCCATGTATTTTTTTTAGTTAAGTGCAGGGGTTGAACCGAACGGAACGTGTCGCCTGGGGGCGCTACTGTCACTGAGTACATGGTCTTTTTTGTCAATTCGATTCGCAGGTGGTCCTTTTTAACAATAAATTGAGGCAGGTGGTCTCTTTTGGCAAAAATTCCAGATGATATGTTCTTGCAACAGATGTGTGTGGATGGCCGGGTTGGGTAAACGTTCGGCACGATCAAATAACAATGACTCGTGACCAGTTAATAGTTCACACATGTGTCTTTGTTCGCGTATAAAAATTGGTCCCATCTTTGTGGCCGTGGTTGTGGTCATTTGCTTTCGTGGGAACAGATACGCCAAACACGAGAAGACTACCAATATTTATATCAAATTTTATAAATGTACATGCTACATCTTCATAGCCATTTTCAATTTATGGATTGACACGATCACCATACATAGAAGTGAGTCTAGCATCGACGGTGTGTTGACTTCTCCTGGGGAAATCTGTTGGACTACAATCTCACTACTTTTACTACGTCGAGTAAGTAGAGCGGGCTTAGTAGACTTGCCCATCTTTTTTTTTCCTTTTGAGAGAAGTCCAATTTACCTCCTAAACTCGTTTCGAAATTCAGATTACAATCCTTAATTTTACTTTGGTTTAATTTTCAACCCTAAATTCTAAAAATCGTTCAGAATTGAACCTTCTAACCTTTTTGACATGTTTTAAACCGGATGTTCTTGCCAATTGGCAGTTTTTCCTTTCTATATACTGTGCTAACTCATCAACATACATGCTACATGTACTTTCTCTCTCTACTCTCTTCATATCGCATGATCCCCTCGTGCCACATCACGATTGTCTTCCTCCCTGCAACGAGGCAATGGCGACCACAGAGGGATGCCTTTGCTGGACATCAATACCGGGCTCTGGCGTCTGCCCTCTACATCACATCTCGTGCTAAGCCCTTCGCTAGCACGGGGCGGCCACCACGCAGCGCAGCGAGCCGTGGGAGGTGTTTTTATTCCAACGAGTGAAGAATGGACGATGCATCATAGGGGAGGGGAAGCTTGCAAATGGGGAGGGGCTGGGTCACGTGGAGGATCCGACATGCAGTGCAGGGTCAGCAAGATGGGAGAGTTGCAGTAGCTCTGCCTGCAGAGGCGTGGTGCCATGGAGGAGCTGAGGCGATGTACAACGGCTGTGGAGGAAAAAACGAGAGCACCATCGCTGATCCATGAGAGAGGCGTGCTGCTGCCACTGCCGGTTGCAAATTTAGAGCAGAACCGAGAGAGATTTAAAAATTAGTCTCGTGTTGCTAATTGTGACAGAGAGAGATCCTGATAGATTAAACCACATCCCTAGCAGCGGTGGCATGAGCAAGGGCAGACGACCGAGAATAGCTGACGGCTTGGGCAAAGGCAGGCTGAGACCTAGGCATGTGCTGGGCGTGGCTTTGTTAGGGGTGGGCAAAGGCCTATACAGTATCTAACGGCGACTTATCGACGGCCTTTCTCGCATGAACATACGAGAAGAGGTTAGGACGATCGCTTATCTTGCGTATGCACGTAGAAGACTTGCACAAATACATGTACGCACTATTTTACCAATACAATACATTACATGATAAGAAAACCAGCTTAAGACACTGCCAGGGGTAATTTTGAATGTTTTTAGAATTCAAGATTGAAAGTTGAACCAAAATAAAATTGAGGGTGCTAATCTGAACTTTAAGATGAGTTTAGAGGTGTAAATTAGACTGCTCTCTTTCTTTTCCGACTACATGCATGCTTCATATTATTATTATTAGTTAACAGTAAAATGGGTCTAGCTAGGGACTCTTACAGCGATTTAGAGCTCTGCACCGTTCAATCATGGTGTTAGATGGTCCAGATCTTGCGAAGTTACCGAATCGTCTTTTGCGTCAGTTTGCGTCGTCAAGTCGTAATAATGGGCTGTCCAATTTTACCGGGCGGCTACTCCACAGATTGAGTTAGACGTTTTCCCGTGAGTCGGGCTGATTAGGATCGCGCGGCCCAGCTTGTTCTCTCTTCGGCAGTTCGGCTGGCCCGGTGCCCTTCATCGGCAGTTCTGTGCCCTGTTTCCCTTTTCTCCTCAGTCTGTCTGGTGAAGCCCACGACCGCGCCGTAATGTCGAGCGTGAACGTCAATCGTCATCCTCCCATAAAGTGCAGCGTTACTTTCCCATCTCTCCTCGTCCTGTTTCCTAGAACTGCCAGTGATGGCCATGGCAACAGAGGGCGATCTGGAGGAGGCGACATCGACGTCAATAACCCAAGGACCCAAATGAGAATGAGGAGGACGCGGCGGCCAGCGGCTACGGCTCGCCGACGAAACAGGATGCGGTGGCATCTTGCTGGAAGACAACGAGGAAGCAGGGGCGACCGCTCGGTTAGCGTCCTCGACGGCGTATCAGTGACGGTCCACATCGATCGTCAATCAGGTAAGTCTATCCCTAGCTATTCACCTTTATTTTTCTTTGAGCCCTAGCGATCTATACAATTGGGATCTCTCCTGGTTAACTTGGTCAAATGTTCAACGTACTGGAGTCGCATGCGCAGCCGCCGGCCGGATTTGCGTCGCCGCCGGACGGAATCGAGCCGCCCCGGCCAGAATTGAGCTGCATCCGCCTGGAATCGACCCTCCCCGATGCCTGGAACAGCTAGCAGAAAGGTAATTGGCTAATTGCTTGATTTAATTTGCTTTCTGATCTGTTGGGCATGGGTGTTAGCGTATATTGCTGCAGGCATGCCATCCAGAGGCCGCCAATGTTCGGTTGGTGGTAGTGCAATCAGCAATACTATGTATTTTGCAAGTACCATAACTTCATAAACATTCTGGAATTGATGAATGGTGATCATTTAGTCATGGAGGACATGAAAAGGCAACAAATGTGGGACGCGAATTTTTGGCTCCTGGGTGCTGGCGCACCCGATTTTAGCAATAAAATCGAAAAAATACTAAAATTGATTCAAAAAAATCGGCATAAATCATGTGTGTGGGGTACATATGTAGGTATGTGCGTGTCAATTTTCAACTTAAAATATGAAAGTATGTAGCCTACACAAAAATAACAAATTGTACTGTTCATAGTATATTGATTATACGTATACTATTCACAGCATAACAAAACTTCATTTTCACTTTTTTTTATGAGTCACGTACTGCCGTATTTTTTTCTGAAAATTTTCCCAGATAAGTATTGAGATGAGATGTACGCGAGGTAATTATTTCAACTTTTTTTGAAACATCTAAATGACGTTTTTCGAATTTTTTAAAATCAGGTGCGCTGGCACCCAGGTTCTCCACCATATTTTCGAACAAATGTGGCAGTATTTTGATCTTATCATCTCAGTATCTCACGCATTGATATTTTCGGTCTGAATCATGAATTTCTCATCATACAAGTCTTAGTTTGATGTCATTTATTCCTCTAAAAAAAGTAGTGGATATTTGTATGATGCATTGCATTTTTGCATAATGTAGAAGTTCTTTCAATATTTATCTTCTTACTATGACAAAGAATAACCCATGAGCAAGTTGTACGAACAAACTTCTGGAACTAAGTCTTTGAGTTTCACGTTATTAAGTTCATCTGAAGAAGTGGCTCTATCTTCTACAAGGTGCCAAAAGTCTAAAATGATACTCCCTCCGGTCCTAAATATAAGCCATATAGTTTTTGGCACGGAAATTAAGAAACACACTCTTGGGTAAAATTACACCTTGTTTGGTTAGGATTAACCCTAGGTAATTAACTTGAGCTAATAGAGGACTTTGCATAAGCTAAGAAAACATAATCGAATCACTAAAAATATTTTCCATATAAGTGGGGCAACGTAGTAAACCTTATATTATGAAATTTTTCTCAAAACACTATATGACTTATATTTAGGACCGGAGGGAGTATCATAAAATAGGCACAAATGTGGAGCTGCACATTGGGCAACTAATTTGACTGATGAGACCTTTTTACTTGACGAGTAATGGCAGAGTACGCGAGTAAAAGAATGCTGGCAGAGAATACCTTTGCCATCTCTTTTCCAAATCTGGTAAAAAAAATCGTATATTCTCATTTGACTATTCCATTTTGCTAAAAAAAATATTTTTTTAGAATTTAGATATTATAGCATAAGTGAGGGAATCTCTTGGGATCTAGATCTTGGAGTCTTTGGTTGACTTTCCCCCTTGTTCTTCCTCTCCAATCTCATCCTAGCATTCGTTGCTTTGGTGGGATTTGAGTGTGAAGGACTTGAACACCTCCGGTGTTCTTGCTTTGCATCATTGCATAGTGTTGAGCTCTCCACCACGATTTGTTCGAGTGAGAGACCGTGAGCTTGTTACTCTTGGAGGGTGACCTCCTAGTTGGCTTTGTTGGTGTCCCGGTGATCTCTTCGTGGAAGATTGTGAAGGGGCCGGGCTTCTCCTTCGTGGAGCTTGTGAAGTGGTTGTGGAGCTTGCCATCTCCGGAGCGGAGGAAAAGCTAACCATAAGGAAAGGGCCATTATCCTTCGTGGGTGTGGTTCGGAGAATAGGGTGAGCCTTCGTGGCGCGGGGAATCCTTCGTGGGACCTCCACTCCTCCAAACGTGACGTACCTTGTTGCAAAGCAAGGGAACACGGGAATACATCCTCGTCTCCGCGTGCCTCGATTATTTCTATACCCGAGCTCTCTTTCCTTGTGATAGCCATCGTGCTTGAAGTATATATATATATCTTGCTATCACTTGTGCTACATATATCTTGTGCCTATCTTGCTTAGCTCTAGTTGCTATTGTTACACTTAGTTGAGCTTAACATATTTAGGGTTTGTGCTTGTAAACTAAACGATAGTTTAATTCCGCATTCTTACAAGACAAAATCCGCAAGAGTTTGTAATTGCCTATTCACCCCCCTCTAGGCGACATCTCGATCTTTCAATTGGTATCAGAGCAAGGTCTCTCCTTGTTTAAGGCTTCACCGCCTTGAGAGTAAAGATGTCGGCTAGTATAGTGCACAATGACACAATTGTCTTTAATGGCACAAATTATCTTTTGTGGAGAAATTGCTTGCTTTGTAAACTTCTGACCTTGTGTCCAAACATTGAGCAATTTCTAGATGTAGGTTTTCTCCTCCGATGGATCCTCAAAATCTATCTTTAGAGGATGAGAAAAACTTACATCTTGAAGCTCAAGTATCTAATGAGCTTTTATTCTCCTTGAGACCCGATTTTCGTAGGTTCTTGATATATATAAAGCGAAAGTCGTCTCATGAGATGTGGATCAAGCTTAAGGAAATGTTTGGTGGATCCACTTCTCATTTGGTCGGTGGTGACTCGAGGAGCTCTCTTCTTCTTCACATCATGAAGAGCTCCAAGTTGCTTCCACCTCCGGCCGTGATGAGTCATCATCTTCTTCCACTTCACCAACGTGTTGCAAGACACAAGGTAATGATATGGTGAGTGGTGAGGGAAATTGCAATGTTGATATTGTGCTCAATAGTGATAACTCTTCATCTCTATCTCATTGCAATGTTTCCTCTTTGGACTTAAACACATCTTGCATTGAAAATAATCTACATGCTTGTGTTGATAGTCCTTGCATATCATGTGTAAATTGCTTACATAGATCTCATGAGGATATGCTTGCCTTGTCTTGCTCCCATAATCAAAATGTTTCTATTTCCTCTAGTTGCTTGTTGACTAACATTGTAGAGGAAACCGAACACTCTATGGATCAAGACATGATTTCAAATGAGGATTCAAGAATATCTTCATCTTCATCCTCCGGTATGCACATGTGCCTTATGGCAAATGGACCAAAGGTATCTCCTACTTTGACTCCTAACACATCCTCTAATGATGAGAGTGATGATGATGATAATGATGAAGAACATAATATCTTGGTGCATGATATGGCAATGGTATATGCTTCTCTTCGTGGTAATAAAGAAGCTCGTGCTTATCTCGAACACTCTATGGATACCTTGAATAAATATAGGGAAACCATAGTGGAGTTGGAGTCCCATGTTGAAAATGGGGAAATGAGATTCACTCTCCTCAAGCATGAGCTAAAAGATGAGAAGCATGCTAATTTCATGCTTACACAAAAAATTGAATCCTATATGCATGAAAATGAGAAAACTATTGTTGATGCTTGTGCTACTAACTCTAATTCTTGTGAAGCATCGACCTTAAAGGAGAATGTTGAGCTAAGGGCTCAACTTGAGTTGCTGACTAGCAATTATAGGGAATTGGAAGAAAGTCATAAAAAGCTCTCAAGCTCTCATGATGATCTTCTAATTTCCTATGATGGGCTAAAGTTAGCTCATGAGGCAAGTATCACTAAGGTAACATCTTGTGAGCCTCATATGGATGTTAGCACAATCTATACTACAAATGTTACATTGCCATGTGCTAGTCCTTGTAATCCATCTAGTCAAACTAGTGATACACCTTGTGTTGGATTACTCACTTTGCCTTGTTGCTCTAACAATGAAGCTTCTACTTCCTCTAGTACTTGTTTTCTACTAACCATGTAGAGGAAATAAAAGAGCTCGAGGCTCAAGTCCTTTCTTTGAAGAAAGACTTGGAAAAGCGTCATGAAGGGAAATCCGCACTTGACAAGATGCTAAGTGTGCAACAATCCCCCAATGACAAAAGTGGACTTGGATTCAACTCCAATAACAAGAACAAGTCCAAGAGCAAGAGCAACAAGAAGAAGGGCCAAGACAAAGTCAAGGATCCAGGCCAAGTTGGTTTGCTTCAAGTGCAAGGTTGAAGGGCATCATGTTAGATCATGCCCATTGAAGAAGAAGAAGATGCACTTGAGTGAGAAACAACAAGGGAAACGGCCACAAGGTCAAGGTCAAGCTCATGCTCGACCTCAAGTTGAAGATAGGCTACTTCCCAAGAAGAATCAAGATATGGTTCCCCAAGAGAAGAAATCAATAAAGAAGAAAAAGGGGAACACTTGCTACTTATGCCGTGAGAAGGGACACTTTGCTTCTTCTTGCTTAGGTGGTACCTTATCTAATCCTATAATTGTTGATGATGATTATTCTCTAGGGAAGGATAAGGATGGCAATGTGTTTGCCAAGTTTGTTGGAACTCAAAGTGGTTTCAAGAAAAGAACCATTTGGGTTGCCAAGCCTATTGTGACTAACCTCTTAGGACCCAACTTGGTTGGGGACCAACAATCTCAAACTTGATCAATAGGTACAAGTGGAGGTCATTTGAGACTTGGCTACTTCATGAAGAATTAAGGGATCTTCATATATTATATTTTTACCAAGCCAAGTCATATGGATTATCATCTATATCTTATATCCAATGTTCCTCTTTGCGGTAACTTATACTTCAACTCTTCATGTTTATTGTAAGTTACTTGCCCCTTTTGCATGTTTGGTTTTGTACCAAATATGTGTATGTATGTGTTGTGTCTTACTTGCCTATATTGTGTATTCAAGTATGTTTGTTTGACTCATCATATACTTGTGTATTGTTTTGAGCCTAATGCATCTTGATGATATCTTATTTGGCTCTCTTTTAAGTAATTAATGGAACATCCCATTTTGGGGGAGTGATATGCTTTGTGCATCTCTCTTCCTTTAAAATGTGTGTACATGAGTACCACCACTTAGTATTGATATTGCAAGATTATCTAGTCACTATGAGGTGTGCCATACTCATGAGAAATTCAAATTCTAAATATCCATTAATCATCTCTAGTTGATTTTTAGTTGCCTCTTATTTAGAAGAAATGTTTTATCACATTATGGGGGAGTAATATGTTTTGTACATATCACAAGCCTAGAAAATGTGAACATATGAGGTTATGCCACTTAGAGTTGATGCTCTTAATTATCTTGCTCCTAGGTGGCATGTTTGCTCAAACAAGCTCCATTCCTAATAAAATATTTTATTACTCATCTTGTGGGCTCTTGTTTGAATATGAAATTCTTGGTGCGGTTTTTCCTCAAATACATATCTCTATATCTTATTGGGACACCGTTTGCTTCAAGTTATTCTAATCATTGCCGTGCGTGATTGTGTGACTAGTTGAAGTTATCAAGAATCTTCATCCGTGCATAGTGCATAATTCTATATACTTATCCTATGCCTTTTATTGTGAAGTTGATCCTTACTATCATTGTCAATACTCCACCGGAAATTATTTCCAATATACTCATTGTCTTTTACAATTGATAACCTTGTATGTGGTTGAATTTTTGGATCATCTTCACCTTGGATTGTTTCTTACTTCCTTATTTTATTTCCAAGAAATCTTTGTTGCTCCCATATGTCTTCCTTGTTCCTTTTTTTTAAAAAAAAAGATCTTTTGATAAAACCCCTTGATTCATATCAAGTGGTTGTTTTGGAATACATACCTTTTCTTCTTACGGTACATTGTGCCATTGTGAAAAGTGTAGTGGGTTTGGTTTATTCGTTCGAACCTTGCTCTTTTGGGGAGTTTGCTATCTCATTCCTTCTTACATATTTCATTAGCTTGAATGAGATAAATCTTTGAGCATGTTTGCTTTATTTCATCCTCTATGCTCAATGGTTTCTTCTTAGTTCATTTGTTGAACTTTGTTGAACAAATCTTTTGAGATTTGCTTCTTAGATATAATTTGGACAACAAATTTGTTTTGTGATACCTCTATGCCTTATTTAATTCTTTTGGTGTTTTGTCCAAAGTATATCTTTCTTGGATCTTTAAAAGTTTTGGTGTATGCATATATGTAATTTGTTTATACTTGTAGCATGCTTGCTTTCTTTTGATCCATTATGTAGGATATACTCCATCAAATCCTAAATGGCTAAGATGTGCATGAAATTCAAATTTCATCTCAATATGCACATGTTTATATGGAGTGTGTCCTATATATTGTGGTTAGTCTAACCATGTTGGACCCAATAAGTTTGGGGGTCAAGATGTACTTGAATGATGTCTTAGGTACATTGGAGATGCAATGGAGGCTTGTCTCATCTATAAGGAAGGTGTTATCACCATATGAGAATTGGAGTCAAGACTAGGATGATCGATGAACTCCTATCTACTACATCATTCCATTGCTATCTCGGTAACAAGTATCTTATTCATGCATACTCATATAGCATCCAACCTCTTGTAGGTTGCATCTTGGCATGAAATTCTTTATTTCGAAAATATTGAGGTTCTTGAAAAATCCTTTTAAAGAAAACTTCTTATTGTACACTTGAGTAATTTGAGAAGATGCATATGATGGGGATATATATATATATATCATGTTTATGATTCACCTATCCCAAATATGCCCTCTAGCAATTTATTGCATATCAATTCCTCAAAGAACTCTTATGTGCAATATTGATGAAATGCGAAATAAATCCGCATTTGTGATACTTGTTGCCTCTCTCAAAACATTCCAACTAGCTTTACTTCCCTTATTGTTGGTTGTGATGTTTTTGAGATTTTACTTGGTTGAAGCTCATTCATATACCATAAGTGAAAATTGGAGCCATAGGCTATATATATGCTTTATTAAGCAAACATCCTTTGGTATATTTTATGACTTCATCTTGGATACCTTGTCTTATCTATTTTGTTAACCTCTTGTGTGTGCATGTTTCTTTATGGATCACTTTGTCCACTTTAGAAACTCATATACATAAGAGCGCTAATCCATCACCTTGATATCCTTGTTCTTTGCCAACCATCTTCTTATCCTTTTGATTTTAGTGTTGTTGGTAAAGAAGATTTATGAGTGCTTAGTTTATTTGTTTTCCTTCTTGCACTCATATCTCGTAATTGTTGGACTCAAGTTTTTCTTGATAAGCATATTCTCTTTATCTTAGTCGTGTTCTAAATGATATATAGGGAGTGAGGATTCCATGTTTGTGCATATTGTATTCAAATGCAACCATTATAAATTGTGCACGAACCTTGGGGAGCTTTCTTATCTTCTTTAGAGCACCATATCTCTCTTATCATGATATCTTTGTTTGTCCAATTGGATCCTTGTTTGCTTGCTTTATTTGTTGAAGCTCACTTCACCATGTTATCTTTATGCAATCTTTGATCTTCAATATAGTTTGACTTCCTTCAAGTATTCATCATTGGATATGTGCACTTGATTCCACTCAAATTATGAGAAGTGCACACTTTGGGGAGGAACTCACATTTTATTGGCCTTCTAAATTTTTCACCCATTTTGACAATCGATGCCAATGGGGGAGAAGTTTAGAGGGTTTAAGGGAATGGTTTTGAAAGATCGAGATGTCGCCTAGAGGGGGGGGTGAATAGGCAATTACAAACTCTTGCGGATTTGTCTTGTAAGAATGCGGAATTAAACTAATGTTTAGTTTACAAGCACAAACCCTAAATATGCTAAGCTCAACTAAGTGTAACAATGGCAACTAGAGCTAAGCAAAATAGGCACAAGATATATGTAGCACAATTGATAGCAAGATATATGTACTTCAAGCACGATGGCTATCACAAGGAAAGAGAGCTCGGGTATAGAAATAACCGAGGCACGTGGAGACGAGGATGTATTCCCGTGTTCCCTTGCTTTGCAACAAGGTACGTCACGTTTGGAGGAGTGGAGGTCCCACGAAGGATTCCCCGCGCCACGAAGGCTCACCCTATTCTCCGAACCACACCCACGAAGGATAATGGCCCTTTCCTTATGGTTAGCTTTTCCTCCGCTCCGGATATGGCAAGCTCCACAACCACTTCACAAGCTCCACGAAGGAGAAGCCCGGGCCCCTTCACAATCTTCCACGAAGAGATCACCGGGACACCAACCAAGCCAACTAGGAGGTCACCCTCCAAGAGTAACAAGCTCACGGTCTCTCACTCGAACAAATCGTGGTGGAGAGCTCAACACTATGCAATGATGCAAAGCAAGAACACCGGAGGTGTTCAAGTCCTTCACACTCAAATCCCACCAAAGCAACGAATGCTAGGATGAGATTGGAGAGGAAGAACAAGGGGAAAGTCAACTAAAGACTCCAAGATCTAGATCCCAAGAGATTCCCTCACTTAGAGAAGAATTGGTTTGGTGGAAGTGTAGATCTAGATCTCCTCTCTTAGATCCCTCAAGAATTAGCAAGAATTATGGGAGGAATCAAAGGGGAGAGCAAGTTCTTCCAAGAGCAACAATGGAGGTGAAGAAAGGGGAAGAACTAGTGAGCTCAAGGTGGAAGAAAGGTCTATTTATAGCTAGGAGCAAATAAAACCGTTGGGAGGAAAAAGACAAGAAAAAGGCAAGAAAAACGGGCAGAAAAACATGCCCAGCCGGCGGCCCAGCCGGGCCGACCGGACTCGAACACCGGGGAGCCCGGTCGGCAGCCCGGTCGAGCCGGCCCGGCAGCCGGGCGGCAGCGCGCGCGGCCGGCGGCGGATAAGGCAAGGGGCGCGCGGGGCGAGCGGCCCAGACTGGGCGAAGCAGCGCGCGGGCGGGGGCGGCCCAGTAGCGCGCGAGCGGCCAGGAGGGCAGGCCGCGCGGGCGGCGGCGGCCCAGTAGCGCGCGCGAGAGAAGGAGGCGGCCCAGCTGGGGCGGGTGCCCGGTCAGACCGGGGGCAGCGCCGGGCGGGCCGGTCACGGACCGGGCCAGCCGCCGGTCGTGGGCCAAAAGACCCCTGGAGGCGGTCCGGATGGCACAGGCGCCCGGGCCGGTCACGACCGGGTGGGCCGGTGGCCGGTCCGGTCGGCTGGCCCCTTCTTTCTCTTTTTCTTTTTATTCTTTTCTCCTCTTTCCTCTTTCTTTAATAACTATTGCTCCCGAACTCCGATTCGCATGAAACCAATTTTGTTGGAAAGATAACGACGAATAGAACCCCAACAAAAACTAGAAATATGGAGACTCCTCACAGAACATTTTTAGATAATTTTAGAGAGGAGTCTCCCACCGTCAAGAAACGGTGAAGACGTCCAAACTCGAAAACGCAATAGAAGATGCATGCGGATTCCGTTTTCGATGAACTTGGGCTTGTTGTAAAGCTAGCAACAAGCTCAAGAACCTCACACAGAGAAACACCAAGAAGCAATACGGATATGCAAAGTATGCAAAGGATTGAGCTCCCTAAGACGATGCGATCAAGTTACCCAACCGAAAGCCCCTCTTGATAGTGCGGCTATCTATCCTATAATCCGGTCTCCCATCAACCACCTCGAGACCGGTAAAAGGAAAACCTATCAAGGTCATACCTTTGCCTTGCGCATCCCATCACTTGATCATTGTCGCTTCGTGTATACTCACAAATGCTCCCCCATACACTATGATGGGAAAGCTTCATTGATGCACATCTTCACGTGTCCATTATCACCAAATGGACGGCAAGCTTCAAGCATGTGATCCACTCAAGATGCCCATCTTGAACTTGCCCAACTCAACCTTGTATCTATGATCTTGATGCCAATACACAAGTTATACCTTTATCTTCATGGCATCCATACTTGAATCCAACACATGGGGTACAAGTAGTACCTATGGAATATTCCTTCATATAAACTCAATGAAAACATTAGTCCATAGGGGTTGTCATTAATTACCAAAACCACACATAGGGGCAATGTACCCTTACAATCTCCCCCATTTTGGTAATTGATGACAATCACAATAAGAGGGTTTATATGATGAATATTAGTGACAAGTACGCAACTTATCCGAGAATAAGTTGTATACAAGAGGTTGTATTTGATATGGTCAAGTAACACAAAGCTACTAGCCCATATCAAAAACCGGCTCTACTCACACAACTACAACAAATGCAATGGATGTGAGTAGAACCAATATATATAGAGAAAACTCCCCCACAATGTATGCATGTGTGATGAACATGAATTCATTGCATACATTGTCAAGAATAAACTTTTGGATAGTTTCCACTATATATATACAACCATGCAAGACATATAAATATGGAATGCATGAGAGGCAAAACACTTAAGCACAAACCAGACTTAAGTATAAAACCATTCCCTTAAAACCCTCTAAACTTCTCCCCCATTGGCATCGATTGTCAAAATGGGTGAAAAATGTAGAAGGCCAATATAATGTGAGATCCTCCCCAAAGTGTGCACTTCTCATAATTTGAGTGGAATCAAGTGCACATATCCAATGATGAATACTTGAAGGAAGTCAAACTATATTGAGGATCAAGGATTGCAAAAAGATAATATGGTGAAATGAGCAATCAAAGATCCACTTGGACAAACAAAGATATCATGATAAGAGAGATATAGTGCTCTAAAAATAAGAAAGCTCCCCAAGGTTCGTGCACAATTTATAATGTTTGCATTTGAATACAATATGCACAAACATGGAATCCTTACTCCCTATATATCATTTAGAGCACAACAAAGATAAAGAGAATATGCTTATCAAGAACAACTTGAGTCCAACAATTACGAGATATGAGTGCATGAAGAGAAACAAATAAACCAAGCACTCATAAATCTTCTTTACCAAAATCACTAAAAACAAAAGGGTAAAAGATGGTTGGCAAAGAACAAGGATATCAAGGTGATGGATTAACGCTCTCATGTATATAAGTTTCTAAAGTGGACATAGTGATCCATAAAGAAACATGCACACACAAGAGGTTAACAAAATAAATAAGATACGATATCCAAGATGAAGTCATAAAATATACCAAAGGATATTTGCTTAAAAGCATATATAGCCTATGGCTCCAATTTTCACTAGTGGTATATGAATGAGCTTCAACTAAGAAAATCTCAAAAACATCACAACCAACAATAAGGGAAGTAAAGCTAGTTGTAATGTTTTGAGAAAGGCAACAAGTATCATAAATATGGATTTATTTCGCAATTTCATCAATATTGCACATAAGAGCTCTTTGAGTAATTGATATGCAATAAATTGCTAGAGGGCATATTTGAGATAGGTGAATCATAAACATGATATATATATTTATTCCTATCATATGCATCTTCTCAAATTACTCGAATGTACAATAAGAAGTTTTCTTTAAAAGGATTTTTCAAGAATCGCAATATTTTCGAAATAAAGAATTTCATGCCAAGATGCAACCTACAAGAGGTTGGATGCTATATGAGAATGCATGAATAACATACTTGTTACCGTGATAGCAATGACATGATGTAGTAGATAAGAGTTCATCGATCATCCTAGCTTGACTCCAATTTTCATATGGTGACAACACCTTCCTTATAGATGAGACAAGCATCCATTGCATCTCCAATGTACCTAAAACAACATTCAAGTACATCTTGGACCCAAAACTTATTGGGTCCAAAATGGTTAGACTAACCACAATACATAGGATACACTCCATATCAATATGTGCATATTTATAGATGAAGTTTGAATTTCATGCACATCTTAGCCGTTTAGGATTTACTGGAGTATACCCTATATAATCCTTCGAAGAAAGAAAGCATGCTATAAATATAAATAAATTACATATAAGCACGCACAAAGACTTTTAAAGATCCAAGAAAGATATACTTTGGACAAAACACCAAATGAATTGGATAAGGCATAAAGGTGTGACCAAACAAATTTGTTGTCCAAATTATATGAAAGACGCAAATCACAAAAGATTTGTTCAACAAAGTTCAACAAATGAACTAAGAAGAAACCATTGAGCATAAAGGATGAAATAAAGCAAACATGCTCAAAGATTTATCTCATTCAACAAATAAAGCATAGAAGAAGGAATGAGATAGCAAAACTCCCAAAAAGAGCAAGGTTCGAACAAATAAACCAAACCCTCTACACTTTTCACAATGGCACAATGTACCGTAAGGAAAAGGTTTGTCTTGCAAAACAAACACTTGATATGAATCAAGAGAATTTATCAAAAGATTTTTCAAAGGGACAAAGAAGACACGTGGGAGCAACAAAGATTTCTTGGAAATAAAATAAGTAAATAAGAAGCAATCCAAGGTGAAGATGATCCATGAATTCAACCACATACAAGGTTATCAATTGTCAAAGACAATGAGTATATTGGAAATAATTTCCGATGGTGAATTTACAACGATAGTAAGGATCAACTTCAAAATAAAAGACATAGGATAAGTATATAGAATTAAGCACTATGCACGGATGAAGATTCTTGATAGCTTCAATTAGTCAAACAATCACGCACGGCAATGATTATAATAACTTGAAGCAAACGGTGTCCCAAATAAGATATAGAGATATGTATTTGAGGAAAACCGTACGAAGAATTTCTTAATCAAACAAGAATCCATAAGATGAGCCAATAAAAGATTTTTAATAGAAATGGAGCTTGTTTGAGCAAACATGTCACCTAGGAACAAGATAATTAAGAGCATCAACTTTAAGTGGCATAACCTCATATGTTCACATTTTCTAGGCTTGTGATATGTACAAAACATATTACTCCCCCATAATGTGATAAAACATTTCTTCTAAACAAGAGGCAACTAAAATTCAACTAGAGATGATTAATGGACATTTAGAATTTGAATTTCTCATGAGTATGACACACCACATAGTGACTAGATAATCTTGCAATATCAGTACTAAGTGGTGGTACACATGAACACACATTTTAAAGAAAGAGAGATGCACAATGCATATCACTCCCCCAAAATGGGATGTTCCATTAATCACTCAAAGAGAGCCAAATAAGATATTATCAAGATGCATTAGGCTTAACACAATACACAAGTATATGATGAGTCAAACAAACATACTTGAATACACAAGATAGGTAAGTAAGACTCAACACATACAAACACATAATTGATACAAAACCAAACATGCAAGGGGCAAGTAACTTACAATAAATATGAAGAGTTGAAGTATAAGTTACCACAAGGAGGAACATTGGATGTAAGATATAGATAATGATCCATACGACTTGGCTTGGTCAAAATATAATATATGAAGATCCCCTAATTCTTCATGAAGTAGCCAAGTCTCCAATGACCTCCACATGCACCTATTGATCACGTTTGAGCTTGTTGGTCCCCAACCAAGTTGGGTCCTAAGAGGTTAGTCACAATAGGCTTGGCAACCCAAATGGTCCTTTTCTTGAGACCACTTTGAGTTCCAACAAACTTGGCAAACACATTGCCATCCTTATCCTTCCCTAGAGAATAATCATCATCAACAATTATAGGGTTAGATAAGGTACCACTTAAACATGAAGAAGCAAAGTGCCCCTTCACACGGCATAAGTAGCAAGTGTTCCCCTTTCTCTTCTTTATTGATTTCTTCTCTTGGGGAACAACATCTTGATTCTTCTTGGGAAGTGGCATGTCTTCAACTTGAGGTCGAGCATGACCTTGACCTTGACCTTGTGGCCGTTTCCCTTGTTGTTTCTCACTCAAGTGCTTCTTCTTCTTCAATGGGCATGATCTAACATGATGCCCTTCAACCTTGCACTTGAAGCAAACCAACTTGGCCGGATCCTTGACTTTGTCTTGGCCCTTCTTCTTGTTGTTCTTGCTCTTGGACTTGTTCTTGTTATTGGAGTTGAATCCAAGTCCACTCTTGTCGATGGGGGATTGTTGCACACTTAGCATCTTGTCAAGTGTGGATTTCCCTTCATGACGCTTTTCCAAGTCTTTCTTCAAAGAAAGGACTTGGGCCTCGAGCTCTTTTATTTCCTCTACATGGTTAGTACAAATACAAGAACTAGAGGAAGTAGAAGCTTCATTGTTAGAGCAACAAGGCAAGGCAAGTAATCCAACACAAGGTGTATCACTAGTTTGACTAGATGGATTACAAGGACTAGCCTCATGAGGCTCACAAGATGTTACCTTAGTGATACTAGCCTCATGAGCTAACTTTATCCCATCATAGGAAATTAGAAGGTCATCATGAGAGCCCGAGAGCTTTTTATGACTTTCTTCCAATTCCCTATAATTGCTAGTTAGCAACTCAAGTTGAGCCCTTAACTCAACATTCTCCTTTAAGATAGATGCTTCACAAGAAGTAGAGTTAGTAGCACAAGCATCAACACCATTTTTCTCATTTTCATGCATATAGGATTCAATTTTTTGTGTAAGCATAAAATTAGTATGCTTCTCATCTTTTAGCTCATGCTTGAGGAGAGTGAATCTCATTTCCCCATTTTCAACATGGGACTCCAACTCCACTATGGTTTCCCTATATTTACTCAAGGTATCCATAGAGTGTTCGAGATTAGCACGAGCTTCTTTATTACCATGAAGAGAAGCATATACCATTGCCATATTATGCACCAAGATATTATATTCTTCATCATTATCATCATCATCACTCTCATCATTAGAGGAAGTGTTAGGAGTCAAAGTAGGAGATACCTTTGATCCATTTGCCATAAGGCACATGTGCATACCGGAGGATGAAGATGAGTAATTCTTGAATCCTCATTTGAAAACATGTCTTGATCCATAGAGTGTTCGGTTTCCTCTACATTGTTAGTCAACAAACAACTAGAGGAAATAGAAGCATTTTGATTATGGGAGCAAGACAAGGCAAGCATATCATCATGGGATTTATGTAAGCAATTTTCACATGATATGCAAGGACTATCAACACAAGCATGTAGATTATTTTCAATGCTAGATGTGTTTAAGTCCAAAGAGGAAACATTGCAATGGGATAGAGATGAAGAATCATCACTATTGAGCACAATATCAACATTGCAATTTTCCTCACCACTCACCATATCATTACCTCGTGTCTTGCTACACGTTGGTGAAGTGGAAGAAGATGATATATCATCACGACCAGAGGTGGAAGCAACTTGGAGCTCTTCATGATGTGAAGGGGAAGAGAGCTCCTCGGAGTCACCACCGACCAATTGAGAAGTAGATCCACCAAACATTTCCTTAAGCTTGATCCACATCTCATGAGACGATTTTCGCTTTATATATATCAAGAACCTACGAAAATCGGGTCTCAAGGAGAATAAAAGCTCATTAGATACTTGAGCTTCAAGATGTAAGTTTTCTCATCCTCTAAAGATAGATTTTGAGAATCCATCGGAGGAGAAAAACCGACATCTAGAAATTGCTCTATATGTGGACACAAGGTCCGAAGATTACAAAGCAAGCAATTTCGCCACAAAAGATAATTTGTGCCATTAAAGACAATTGTGTCATTGTGCACTATACTAGCCGACATCTTTACTCTCAAGGCGGTGAAGCCTTAAACAAGGAGAGACCTTGCTCTGATACCAATTGAAAGATCGAGATGTCGCCTAGAGGGGGGGGTGAATAGGCAATTACAAACTCTTGCGGATTTGTCTTGTAAGAATGCGGAATTAAACTAATGTTTAGTTTACAAGCACAAACCCTAAATATGCTAAGCTCAACTAAGTGTAACAATGGCAACTAGAGCTAAGCAAAATAGGCACAAGATATATGTAGCACAAGTGATAGCAAGATATATGTACTTCAAGCACGATGGCTATCTGTTATCACCAGAATTTGACCAAGTCAGAGGTGGGCCGCGATCAAGATGGTTTGAAGAAATATATATATAGAAGGAATACGTGGATCGGCCTTTTTATACCAAGTTGGGCTTAATTGCCCGTGTATATCGTAACATATTAGATCGTATCTTAGTTTAGAGATAGAATCTTACTCGTGCACGGTTTAGTGCACGCCCACATCAGAAAGTCCATTTGGAATATAAATATGTACCTAGGGTTTATGGAATAAACAACAACTCACGTTCAACCCCAAACAAACCAATCTCGGCGCATCGCCAACTCCTTCGTCTCGAGGGTTTCTATCGGGTAAGCGACATGCTTGCCTAGATCGCATCTTGCGATCTAGGCAGCACAAGCCTACGTTGTTCATGCGTTGCTCGTATCGAAGCGCTTTTGATGGCGGGCAACGTAGTTATCATTAGATGTGTTAGGGTTAGCATTGTTCTTCGTTTAAGCATGCTTACGTAGTGCAACCCTTGCATATGTAGCCGCCCTCACGCCTATCTCGGGTGTGGGGGCGGCACCCGCTTGATCATTATTTAGTAGATCTGATCCGTTACGATTGCTCCTTGTTCTACAAGGATTAGTTTAATATACTGCAATAGTTAGGCCTTACAAAGGGGAGGATCCGGTGGCACGTAGGGTGGCGTTCGCAGGTCCTAAACGGGATGTTCCGAGGATCAACTTCATGTTGGTTTTTAGGCCTTGTTTAGGATCGGCTTACGAGCACCGTGCGTGGCCGCGAGGCCCAACACCGGAGTAGGATGATCCGATTATGCGGTGAAAACCCTAAATCATCGTAGATCTCATTAGCTCTATCTTGATCAAGCAGGACCACCAAGTATTCGTGCACCCCGTACGAATCATGGGTGGATCGGCTCTTTGAGCCGCTTCACAGGATAACCTGAGAGCCGATCGAGGCTCGTATTTAACGTTTACATGTATGCCCTGCAGGGAAACTAAGCGAGGCATCCCCATCACCTTCCCGGCCGGGTATAGGTCGGGTGGCACGCCCTGCACTTCGCATCGCCGCGTGTGACCGAGAAGAGCATTGCGGGCCGTCGCTCGGAGGGTCTCGGCCAGCCGCAGCTCTAGGCTCTTCCCGGCTCTACGGTGTTGACAAAGCCGCTGCCCGCCGGTGGGTTTTGGCGGTCAACACATTCGGCACGCTCGGTGGGACAATCGTCTACATCAACCACATCGCCATCTACATCACGAGATGGCGGACGGCACGCCGATCACCTACGAGGAGCTGCACTGACGAGCTCAAGAAGCAATACAACGAGATCAAGGCCACCCTCGAAGCCGACCTCATCGGCTCTTTTCAGAGAACCCGTTCCCATGGCATCAGATGGAAGGGATTCTCACCGCAAGGTGCTCTCGATGGGATAGACCTCTCTCCCCGTCGGAGGAACGCACCGGGGGCATGGCGGCGGAGATCAACTACTTGGTGGCTCACTCGCTACATCGCCACTCGAAAACTTGGTCAACGTGTTGGAGCGTGTCGCTCGCGCGTAATCCGAGGAGATCATGAGCCACCGGTACTCGCCGTCAGGACCAGCTCCCGGGACTCATCAAGGAGAGTTGCCATCCCGGTCCCGTCTACCAAGCGAGAGGAAAGCCGATGGCGAGACTTCGGGCGATGCGAACGCATTGCTCGTCCTCCCGACGGAGCCTAGTGCTCCAGATTTACACGAGGGGAATTACGTTACCTTCATGAGAGGGCTTTGACCCAGCGAGTCGGCTAAGATTATGTTCACCACACGGTTTGCTTGGGTCCAACGGCGATCTAACGAACAGCGACCACGTCGGCTACACGAATCCCAACGGAGCTGACGTGCGAGTACAGCGCCTTGGCGTAACGCAAAGCCGATATCTATAGTTACCAGACAGATTCGGCTCGAGGGAGGCATATGGTCACCACACCAGACAGATGGTAAATGTTAGCCGGTGGAAAATCGGCCAGTAAAAAAAAAACAAAAAGGAGAGAAGCAAAACGTTGCAAACGTAGCAATTACAGAAAGACCCAGTCCAGCGAAAGATCATCTGTCTATGAAGGCCCTACTGAAGAAACACACCAAGGGCGATGATGGCATCGACACGGACGCGTTCCGCCTCAGCGATCTCAGCCTCGTCATCTGCGTCTTTGCCCGTCACCAGCTGATTGCTCAGGGAACGGATTTCAGCCAGATCGGTCTTCAGATCGACTGTGAGGCCTTTTGCTTCTTCTTCAGAGCGGGCAACAAGGGCCTCCTTGTCCTGGATGAGCCGTTTGGTCACCCTTACCCTCTCTTCAAGGTCCTCCAGCTCCTTGTGCAGGGTCTCGAGTTCGGTGCGAGTGGCAGAAGTATCCGTCTTGGCGTCCAGAGCGGCCTTCTTCTCATTGAGCCGTCGACACTTCTCGGCAATGTCGGCTCTCGGCGGAAGTTGGGAGTGGCGAAGAGTAATACTTTGGCGAGCTGATTGCACCCGTGACTTAAAGACCGACGGGGTGACAGCGGGCCAAAGCTTCACTTGCGGGTCATAGGGAGATGAGGATGGATATCCTCGAGGATGCCTTTGACTTCTTCGGAATTCTCAATCAGAGCCTCAATAGAGGTAGAGAGCAAGTCCTTGAGGCGGCTGGAGCTGGCCACGGACCGTGCCGATATCCGGCTCCCCACTTGCCTTGGAAGAAATGGGATCGATGGATGCTTTGGGTCGAACGTAAGCAAGCTCGAGAGATCACAACCCTGATAAGGCAAACACAGTGAGTTTAGCAGGTGACGAGGAACTGATGGAGCCAAGGAGGAGAGACATACCTCTCCCAAGGGAGAAGGAACAGCCGACGCAGTAACGATCGGCTTTTCTGGGGACTCGGTTGGATCAGCCACTCGTGCAGCCGCTGGCGTCGGGGCAGCTAGATCCAGGGTAGCGGACGGCCTCGGTACCTCCTCAACATCCCCGCTAGAAGTTTCGGCGGCCTACAAGAGGAAGTGATTAGCCGATCCAAATGATAACGGGACAGCATGAAAGCGTGACCACGAAGATAATTACATTTGAGACCTCCTGGCTTGATGAAGAGGCTTGTGGGTTCTTACGAGCCCTTTTGACACGGCGGTGCTTCGTACGTAACCCCGATCCGGTCGGGGCCCGAGGAGCAGGGGTTCCGGTGATCGACTTTTTCTTGGAAGCCGGCGGCCGGCGAAGCCGTCGACTCCGGGTAGTGGACCTCTCGGAATCACCCGAGCTCGAGTCTCCCTGGCTGGTTTCTTCGGCTCCGCTGGAGGATCCTTCGGTGGAGGCCTCGTAGGAAAGGATACAAGCGCGTCATAAACAAATTCTTTGAAAAAAGCGGACAAGCGCACAGCGGTCCGAACCAACTTACACGCAAGCTTTCCTGGGCCGGAGCTTTACGCTTCAGGGTTTTCCTGGCCGCTACCTTCCTCACCGCCGTCCTCGCCTGAGTCGAGGCTCGGGGGGCAACGGGCCCCGAAGATGCTTTACTCTTGGGAGCCGATTTCGGTGAAATCGGCCGACTACCGCATTATAACTTTCTTCGGGGGAGGCGAGCTGCGGCGGAAGAGAACCACTGGTGCCGGAGGAAGAAATACGAAAGGGGAACCGTCGGCTTGTGTAGGAGCTGGGCCATCTTGTTGCTGCCAGGAGAAAAGAGTCAGGTCACAGACAATCACCATTAGGCAGTTACAAGAAATGCTTAAGCAACGGTACCTGGTCGGCAGGGGGATCATATTCGGCGTCAAGCTCCTTCAGCTGCGGTCCTAGTGCCCTCCTGAAGACGTGGGTCTTCCACATAGACCACCAAGTTTCAAAACCATCGGTGGTGAAGGAGAAACGGAGGTCGTGGGGAATTGGTATGGCCAAAGCATCAAAGAAGGTATAGCACCTTTGGGCGGTGAGGATGTCGAGCGGTTCAGCTCTACTTGCTGTCGGGTGGTGTAGGAAGAAGTGTGGAGGCACCTGTCCGAGACCAAGTCTGTCGAGCCGCTACTATCGGTTGATAACACTCATAACCGGGCTTGATGATCCGGTTCGAGGTACTCATGCCAACGGGGAGAAAGCAAGGACGAATCATGAGGGAGTACAAGTGCGTGTGTGCCGGCGTCATCGGCAAAGTCGTCCAATCGGAAAGAGACGGGGTTTTCAAAATTTGCCGATTCGGTGTAAGGGTGGAACAGGGGTTGTCCAAACCACGGAAGAAAATCTTAAACCACCCTGCTCGCTTCCTTGGGGATCAACCTCGCTGCCCGGGAGACCATACGGGGCTTGGCCGTAGGCTGGTGCATCGAATTTCCTTGCCATTTTCATCCGGAAAGGTGCAGGTGGTCAGCGATGGGAAGTCCGGGATTTGGCTTTGGAAGTATAGTTGGGCCCACAACTGAATGAACCACCAGGGGCCGCCAGTTTTAACTGTCTTGCGAGTGAACAGTTTGACAGACATTAGTTGAAGGGATCGATAAATCTCTCCAAGAAATAGCTTGCCTAGGCCAAGTTGGGTGCCTTTAGCGAGTTCATAGGCCAGGGAGAGGTAATTCTTGGTAGGAGCAAGTGATGGACCACAGAATATGAAGTGCTCCAGCCAGAAATTCAAGAAGGATGTGTGCTCCCTCTCTGTCACAGGGCCTTTGGTTTTCATGTAACGATTGAGATAGGCACCCCAGCTGGTACACTCTTTTTTAGAGGAGAGAGTGAAAGGGACCTTTGGCAGCTTGAATGCAGAAGGGCTGGGAGATGCAATGTCTAGCCCCGTGATCATGGCCACATCCAGCGAGGTCGGAGTCATAGGACCATGACCAAACATGAAACAAGTTCGAGTGCGTCGGACCAGAAGTAGCCGATGGTTTTCGGGATGTTCTCATTCTTCTCAAGAGGAGACAGACGATAATGACGGGGCATCGGCTATTCCTATGGTTTCCCAAGTGGCATAGTGGGATTTTGATACCCTACCTGTACCATGCCACCCAACCTTCGAGGGGATTGGGCCAGGCTCGCGGGCGGTCGGCCCGGGAAGTCGGATCTAGGTTTTGGCTCACAAAGGGGATTACGTTAGCTTCGCATGAGATTAACGAGGCGGGGCTCTCGAAGAACGAGGACCGAGGGCACATCGAATTTGCGAGAGAAGGATGTGGCGGAAGAATGTACGAAACCTAAATTAGTAGCGGAGCGAGGCATTAATTCAGGTGTTTGCATTAATCCCGTGTCAAAGTCAAACGGCGAGAAGAGGTTGAGGATTACCTTCGAGTCGGAAACCGTGGTATCGGTGTTGGCTGATTCCGCCATGAGATGCGTTGAAGAAATTGGAAGCCGCGCGGTCGAGATCTGTGTAGGGGGTGGTGGATTGGAGCTGCTCGGGCGGCGATTTGGGGATCCGACTCTGTCTTTGCGAGATGGAGGTCGCGGGTTACCGTTTGGAAGGGCGGCTAGCTCGACGTTACCCAGTGTGTTTATGAGAGAGACCGATGCGGCGCCATCGGTTCTTTTTTTGAAGATCGTGTGATTTTGACTATCAGCAAAACGACTGGCTGGAAACGCTTCTTCAGTAATAAAGGAGTGTTTTTTAATAAAGAACCGATTGCTCGAGGAGAGCCGGTTGCTTGCATACCAATGATGCCATGTTACTAATCCTCGCTGCCCTCATTATCGGCATCATGGCTCCTCACTGCAAAATATGAGGAGACAAAGGATACTGCAACGGTGATGCCACGACATGACCCGACGAGAGAAGAGCATGATGATTTTGGAAATGATATTTCCAAAACCAGGGGGGCATGTGTTATCACCAGAATTTGACCAAGTCAGAGGTGGGCCGCGATCAAGATGGTTTGAAGAAATATATATATAGAAGGAATACGTGGATCGGCCTTTTTATACCAAGTTGGGCTTAATTGCCCGTGTATCTGTAACATATTAGATCGTATCTTAGTTTAGAGATAGAATCTTACTCGTGCACGGTTTAGTGCACGCCCACATTAGAAAGTCCGCTGGACTATAAATATGTACCTAGGGTTTATGGAATAAACAACAACTCACGTTCAACCCCAAACAAACCAATCTCGGCGCATCGCCAACTCCTTCGTCTCGAGGGTTTCTATCGGGTAAGCGACATGCTGCCTAGATCGCATCTTGCGATCTAGGCGGCACAAGCCCACGTTGTTCATGCGTTGCTCGTACTTGAAGCGCTTTTGATGGCGGGCAACGTAGTTATCATTAGATGGGTTAGGGTTAGCATTGTTCTTCGTTTAAGCATGCTTACGTAGTGCAACCCTTGCATATCTAGCCGCCCTCACGCCTATCTCGGGTGTGGGGCGGCACCCCGCTTGATCATTATTTAGTAGATCTGATCCGTTACGATTGCTCCTTGTTCTACAAGGATTAGTTTAATATCCGCAATAGTTAGGCCTTACAAAGGGGGAGGATCCGGTGGCACGTAGGGTGGCGTTCGCAGGTCCTAAACAGGATGTTCCGAGGATCAACTTCATGTTGGTTTTTAGGCCTTGTTTAGGATCGGCTTACGAGCACCGTGCGTGGCCGCGAGGCCCAACCTGGAGTAGGATGATCCGATTATGCGGTGAAAACCCTAAATCGTCGTAGATCTCATTAGCTCTATCTTGATCAAGCAGGACCACCAAGTATTCGTGCACCCCGTACGAATCATGGGTGGATCGGCTCTTTGAGCCGATTCACGGGATAACTCGAGAGCCGATCGAGGCTCGTATTTAACGTTTACATGTATGCCCTGCAGGAAACTAAGCGAGGCATCCCCATCACCTTCCTGGCCAGGTATAGGTCAGGTGGCACGCCCTTGCACTTCGCATCGCCGCGTGTGACCGGAAGAGCATTGCGGGCCGTCGCTCGGAGGGGTCTCGGCCAGCCGCAGCTCTAGGCTCTTCCCGGCTCTACGGTGTTGACAAAGCCGCTGCCCGCCGGTGGGTTTTGGCGATCAACACATTCCGGCACGCTCGGTGGGACAATCGTCTACATCAACCACATCGCCATCTACATCCGAGATGGCGGACGGCACGCCGATCACCTACGAGGAGCTGCCCGACGAGCTCAAGAAGCAATACAACGAGATCAAGGCCACCCTCGAAGCCGACCTCATCGGCTCTTTTCGGAGAACCCGTTCCCATGGCATCGGATGGAAGGGATTCTCACCGCAAGGTGCTCTCGATGGGATAGACCTCTCGCCCGTCGGAGGAACGCACCAGGGGTCTGCGGCAGGACATCAACTACCTGGTGGCTCACTCGCTACATCGCCACTCTGAAAAACTTGGTCAACGTGTTGGAGCGTGTCGCTCTGCGCGTAATCCAGGAGATCATGAGCCACCAGTACTCGCCGTCAGGACCAGCTCCCGGGACTCATCAAGGAGAGTTGCCATCCCAGTCCCGTCTACCAAGCAGAGGAAAGCCGATGGCGAGACTTCGGCTGATGCGAACGCATTGCTCGTCCTCCCGACGGAGCCTAGTGCTCCAGATTTACACGAGGGGAATTACGTTACCTTCATGAGAGGGCTTTGACCCAGCGAGTCGGCTAAGATTATGTTCACCACACGGTTTGCTTGGGTCCAACGGCGATCTAACGAACAGCGACCACGTCGGCTACACGAATCCCAACGGAGCTGACGTGCGAGTACAGCCGATCGAGGCTCGTATTTAACGTTTACATGTATGCCCTGCAGGAAACTAAGCGAGGCATCCCCATCACCTTCCTGGCCAGGTATAGGTCAGGTGGCACGCCCTTGCACTTCGCATCGCCGCGTGTGACCAGAAGAGCATTGCGGGCCGTCGCTCGGAGGGGTCTCAGCCAGCCGCAGCTCTAGGCTCTTCCCGGCTCTACGGTGTTGACAAAGCCGCTGCCCGCCGGTGGGTTTTGGCAGTCAACACTATCACAAGGAAAGAGAGCTCGGGTATAGAAATAACCGAGGCACGTGGAGACGAGGATGTATTCCCGTGTTCCCTTGCTTTGCAACAAGGTACGTCACGTTTGGAGGAGTGGAGGTCCCACGAAGGATTCCCCGCGCCACGAAGGCTCACCCTATTCTCCGAACCACACCCACGAAGGATAATGGCCCTTTCCTTATGGTTAGCTTTTCCTCCGCTCCGGAGATGGCAAGCTCCACAACCACTTCACAAGCTCCACGAAGGAGAAGCCCGGGCCCCTTCACAATCTTCCACGAAGAGATCACCGGGACACCAACCAAGCCAACTAGGAGGTCACCCTCCAAGAGTAACAAGCTCACGGTCTCTCACTCGAACAAATCGTGGTGGAGAGCTCAACACTATGCAATGATGCAAAGCAAGAACACCGGAGGTGTTCAAGTCCTTCACACTCAAATCCCACCAAAGCAACGAATGCTAGGATGAGATTGGAGAGGAAGAACAAGGGGGAAAGTCAACTAAAGACTCCAAGATCTAGATCCCAAGAGATTCCCTCACTTAGAGAAGAATTGGTTTGGTGGAAGTGTAGATCTAGATCTCCTCTCTTAGATCCCTCAAGAATTAGCAAGAATTATGGGAGGAATCAAAGGGGAGAGCAAGTTCTTCCAAGAGCAACAATGGAGGTGAAGAAAGGGGAAGAACTAGTGAGCTCAAGGTGGAAGAAAGGTCTATTTATAGCTAGGAGCAAATAAAACCGTTGGGAGGAAAAAGACAAGAAAAAGGCAAGAAAAACGGGCAGAAAAACATGCCCATCCGGCGGCCCAGCCGGCTGACCGGACCGAGCGACCGGGGAGCCCGGTCGGCAGCCTGGTCCGAGCCGGCCCGGCAGCCGGGCGGCGGCAGCCGCGCGCCGGCGGCGGATAAGGCAAGGGGCGCGCGGGGCGAGCGGCCCGGCACCGGGCGAGGCAGCCGCGCGGGCGGGGGCGGCCCGGTAGCGCGCGAGCGGCCGGGAGGGCAGGCCGCGCGGGCGGCGGCGGCCCGGTAGCGCGCGCGAGAGAAGGAGGCGGCCCGGGCCGGGGCGGGTGCCCGGTCAGACCGGGGGCAGCGCCGGGCAGGCCGGTCACGGACCGGGCCAGCCGCCGGTCGTGGGCCAAAAGACCCCTGGAGGCGGCCCGGATGGCACCAGCGCCGGACCCGGTCGCGGACCGGGTGGGCCGGTGGCTGGGCCGGTCGGCCGGCCGGCTCCCTCCCCTTTTCTCTTTTTCTTTTTATTCTTTTCTCCTCTTTCCTCTTTCTTTAATAACTATTGCTCCCGCGAACTCCGATTCGCATGAAACCAATTTTGTTGGAAAGATAACGACGAATAGAACCCCAACAAAAACTAGAAATATGGAGACTCCTCACAGAACATTTTTAGATAATTTTAGAGAGGGGTCTCCCACCGTCAAGAAACGGTGAAGACGTCCAAACTCGAAAACGCAATAGAAGATGCATGCGGATTCCGTTTTCGATGAACTTGGGCTTGTTGTAAAGCTAGCAACAAGCTCAAGAACCTCACACAGAGAAACACCAAGAAGCAATACGGATATGCAAAGTATGCAAAGGATTGAGCTCCCTAAGACGATGCGATCAAGTTACCCAACCGAAAGCCCCTCTTGATAGTGCGGCTATCTATCCTATAATCCGGTCTCCCATCAACCACCTCGAGACTGGTAAAAGGAAAACCTATCAAGGTCATACCTTTGCCTTGCGCATCCCATCACTTGATCATTGTCGCTTCGTGTATACTCACAAATGCTCCCCCATACACTATGATGGGAAAGCTTCATTGATGCACATCTTCACGTGTCCATTATCACCAAATGGACGGCAAGCTTCAAGCATGTGATCCACTCAAGATGCCCATCTTGAACTTTCCCAACTCAACCTTGTATCTATGATCTTGATGCCAATACACAAGTTATACCTTTATCTTCATGGAATCCATACTTGAATCCAACACATGGGGTACAAGTAGTACCTATGGAATATTCCTTCATATAAACTCAATGAAAACATTAGTCCATAGGGGTTGTCATTAATTACCAAAACCACACATAGGGGCAATGTACCCTTACAGGTTTTATACTTAAGTTTGGTTTGTGCTCAAGTGTTTTGCCTCTCATGCACTCCATATTTATATGTCTTGCATGGTTGTATATATATAGTGGAAACTATCCCAAAGGTTAATCTTGACAATGTATGCAATGAATTCATGTTCATCACACGTGCATACATCGTGGGGGAGTTCTCTCTATATATATTGGTTCTACTCACATCCATTGCATTTGTTGTAGTTGTGTGAGTAGAGCCGGTTTTGATATGGGCTAGTAGCTTTGTGTTACTTGACCATATCAAAGCCGGTTTTGATATGGGCTAGTAGCTTTGTGTTACTTGACCATATCAAATACAACCTCTTGTATACAGCTTATTCTCGGATAAGTTGCGTACTTGTCACTAATATTCATTATATAAACCCTCTTATTGTGGTTGTCATCAATTACCAAAATGGGGGAGATTGTAAGGGTATATTGCCCCTATGTGTGGTTTTGGTAATCAATGACAACCCCTATGGACTAATGTTTTCATTGAGTTTATATGAAGGAATATTCCATAGGTACTACTTGCTCTCCATGTGTTGGATTCAAGTATGGATGTCATGAAGGTAAACATATACCTTGTGTATTGGCATCAAGATCATCGGTATGAAGATATATATGTGATATGATCAAGAAGAAGAAATGAAGATGGAGTTCTTATGTGGAACTCAATATTAGCCATGCTCTATCTTAAGTGAGTATGAGAAGATGCAAGGTTGAGTTGGGCAAGTTCAAGATGAGCATCTTGAGTGGATCACATGCTTGAAGCTTGCCGTCCATTTGGTGATAGTGGACATGTGAAGATGTGCATTGATACGTCTCCGACGTATCGATAATTTCTTATGTTCTATGCCATATTATTGATGATACCTACATGTTTTATGCACACTTTATGTCATATTCGTGCATTTTCTGGAACTAACCTATTAACAAGATGCCGAAGTGCCGATTGTTGTTTTCTCGCTGTTTTTGGTTTCAGAAATCCTAGTAACGAAATATTCTCGGAATTGGACGAAATTAAAGCCCAGGGGCCTATTTTCTCACGAAGCTTCCAGAAGTCCGAAGGAGAGACGAAGAGGGGCCACGGAGGGGCCACACCATAGGGCGGCGCGGCCCCCCCCTTGGCCGCGCGGCCCTGTGGTGTGGGGCCCCCGTGCCTCCTCTTGACCTACCCTTCCGCCTACAAATAGCCTCCGTGACGAAACCCCCAGTACCGAGAGCCACGATACGGAAAACCTCACCGAGACGCCGTCGCCGCCGATCCCATCTCGGGGGATCCTGGAGATCGCCTCCGGCACCCTGCCGGAGAGGGGAACCATCTCCCGGAGGACTCTACACCGCCATGGTCGCCTCCGGAGTGATGAGTGAGTAGTCTACCCCTGGACTATGGGTCCATAGCAGTAGCTAGATGGTTGTCTTCTCCCCATTGTGCTATCATTGTTGGATCTTGTGAGCTGCCTAACATGATCAAGATCATCTATCCGTAATTCTATATGTTGTGTTTGTCGGGATCCGATGGATAGAGAATACTATGTCATGTTAATTATCAAGTTATTATACATGTGTTGTTTATGATCTTGCATGCTCTCCGTTTCTAGTAGAGGCTCGGCCAAGTTTTTACTTTTAACTCCAAGAGGGAGTACTTATGCTCGATAGTGGGTTCATGCCTCGCATTGACACTCGGGACAGTGATGAAAAGTTCTAAGGTTGTGTTGTGTCTGTTGCCACTAGGGATAAAACATTGGCGCTATGTCCGAGGATGTAGTTGTTGATTACATTACGCACCATACTTAATGCAATTGTCTGTTGTTTAGCAACTTAATACTGGAGGGGGTTCGGATGATAACCTGAAGGTGGACTTTTTAGGCATAGATGCAGTTGGATGGCGGTCTATGTACTTTGTCGTAATGCCCAAATTAAATCTCACTATACTTATCATGTCATGTATGTGCATTGTTATGCCCTCTCTATTTGTCAATTGCCCGACTGTAATTTGTTCACCCAACATGCTTTTATCTTATGGGAGAGACACCTCTAGTGAACTGTGGACCCCGGTCCATTCTTTAATACTCGAAATACAAATCTGTCGCAATACTTGTTTTACTGTTTTCTTTGCAAACAATCATCTTCCACACAATACGGTTAATCCTTTGTTACAGCAAGCCGGTGAGATTGACAACCTCACTCGTTTCGTTGGGGCAAAGTACTTTGGTTGTGTTGTGCAGGTTCCACGTTGGCGCCGGAATCTCCGGTGTTGCGCCGCACTACATCCCGCCGCCATCAACCTTCAACGTGCTTCTTGGCTCCTCCCGGTTCGATAAACCTTGGTTTCTTTCTGAGGGAAAACTTGCTGCTGTGCGCATCATACCTTCCTCTTGGGGTTGCCCAACGAACGTGTGAAATACACGCCATCAAGCATATTTTCTGGCGCCGTTGCCGGGGAGATCAAGACACACTGCAAGGGAAGTCTCCACTTCTCAATCTCTTTACTTTGTTATTGTCTTACTTCATTTTATTTACTACTTTGTTTGCTGCATTATATCAAAACACAAAAAAATTAGTTGCTAGTTTTACTTTATTTACTGTCTTGTTTGCTATATCAAAAACACAAAAAAATTAGTTACTTGTTTTACTTTATTTAATATCATGCATTTTTTTATTTCACTAGTTAAGCATAATGGAAAACAACAAAAATATGAGAGATCTTTATGAACTTTATCTTGAATTAGGACATGATGTGTTTGAAGAGAGAATTAAAAAACCCATGGAACTTTATATGCATGCTAATGGGAATGTTATTACTATGGATGCTTTGAACACCATTGTTGCTAATGCTATGGAAAATTCTAAGCTTGGGGAAGCTGGCTCCGATGAGCATGATCTTTTTAGTCCCCCAAGCATTGAGGAGAAAATTTTCTTTTATGATTACAATATGCCTCCTATATATGATGATAGCCACTTTGTTGAATTTGCTCCCACTACAACTAATAAAATTGATTATGCTTACGTGGAGAGTAATAATTTTATGCATGAGACTCATGATAAGAATGCTTTATGTGATAGTTACATTGTTGAGTTTGTTCATGATGCTACTGAAAATTATTATGAGAGAGGAAAATATGGTTGTAGAAATTTTCATGTTACTAAAACACCTCTCTATGTGCTGAAATTTTTGAAGCTACACTTGTTTTATCTTCCTATGCTTGTTACTTTGCTCTTCATGAACTTGTTTATTTATAAGATTCCTATGCATAAGAAGCATTTTAGACTTAAATGTGTTTTGAATTTGCCTCTTGATGCTCTCTTTTGCTTCAAATACTATTTCTTGCGGGTGCATCATTAAAATTGCTGAGCCCATCTTAATGGCTATAAAGAAAGAACTTCTTGGGAGATAACCCATGTGTTATTTTGCTACAGTATTTTTGTTTTATATTTGAGTCTTGGAAGTTGTTTACTACTGTAGCAACCTCTCCTTATCTTAGTTTTGAGTTTTGTTGTGCCAAGTAAAGTCTTTGATAGTAAAGTAAGTACTAGATTTGGATTACTGCGCAGTTCCAGATTTCTTTGCTGTCACGAATCTGGGTCTACCTCCCTGTAGGTAGCTCAGAAAATTAAGCCAATTTACGTGCATGATCCTAAGATATGTACGCAACTTTCATTCAATTTGAGCATTTTCATTTGAGCAAGTATGGTGGCCTAATAAAATCCATCTTTACGGACTGTTCTGTTTTGACAGATTCTGCCTTTTATTTTGCATTGCCTCTTTTGCTATGTTGGATGAATTTATTTGATCCATTAATGTCCAGTAGCTTTATGCAATGTCCAGAAGTGTTAAGAATGATTGTGTCACCTCTGAACATGTGAATTTTTATTATGCACTAACCCTCTAATGAGTTGTTTCGAGTTTGGTGTGGAGGAAGTTTTCAAGGATCAAGAGAGGAGTATGATGCAATATGATTAAGGAGAGTGAAAGCTCTAAGCTTGGGGATGCCCCGGTGGTTCACCCCTGCATATATTAAGAAGACTCAAGCGTCTAAGCTTGGGGATGCCCAAGGCATCCCCTTCTTCATCGACAACATTATCAGGTTCCTCCCCTGAAACTATATTTTTATTCGGCCACATCTTATGTACTTTGCTTGGAGCGTCGGTTTGTTTTTGTTTTTTGTTTTGTTTGAATAAAATGGATCCTAGCGTTCACTTTATGGGAGAGAGACACGCTCCGCTGTTGCATATGGACAAATATGTCCTTAGGTTCTACTCATAGTATTCATGGCGAAGTTTCTCCTTCGTTAAATTGTTATATGGTTGGAATTGGAAAATGCTACATGTAGTAACTCTAAAATGTCTTGGATAATTTGATACTTGGCAATTGTTGTGCTCATGATTAAGCTCTTGCATCATATACTTTGCACCCATTAATGAAGAAATACTTAGAGCTTGCTAATTTGGTTTGCATATTTGGTTTCTCTAGAGTCTAGATAACATCTAGTATTGAGTTTTGAACAACAAGGAAGACGGTATGGAGTCTTATAATGTTTACCATATGTCTTTTATGTGAGTTTTGCTGTACCGTTCATCCTTGTGTTTGTTTCAAATAACCTTGCTAGCCTAAACCTTGTATCGAGAGGGAATACTTCTCATGCATCCAAAATCCTTGAGCCAACCACTATGCCATTTGTGTCCACCATACCTACCTACTACATGGTATTTATCCGCCATTCCAAAGTAAATTGCTTGAGTGCTACCTTTAAAATTCCATCATTCACCTTTGCAATATATAGCTCATGGGACAAATAGCTTAAAAACTATTGTGGTATTGAATATGTACTTATGCACTTTATCTCTTATTAAGTTGCTTGTTGAGCGATAACCATGTTTCGGGGACGCCATCAACTATTCCTTGTTGGATATCATGTGAGTTGCTATGCATGTCCGTCTTGTCCGAAGCAAGAGAGATCTACCACCTTCATGGTTGGAGCATGCATATTGTTAGAGAAGAACTTTGGGCCGCTAACTAAAGCCATGATTCATGGTGGAAGTTTCAGTTTGGACATATATCCTCAATCTCATATGAGAATAATAATTGTTGCCACATGCTTATGCATAAAAGAGGAGTCCATTATCTCGTTGTCCATGTTGTCCCGGTATGGATGTCTAAGTTGAGAATAATCAAAAGCGAGAAATCCAAAATGCGAGCTTTCTCCTTAGACCTTTGTACAGAGCGGCATGGAGGTACCCCATTGTGACACTTGGTCAAAACATGTGCATTGCAAAGATCCAGTAGTCCAAGTTAATTAGGACAAGGTGCGGGCACTATTAGCATACTATGCATGAGACTTGCAACTTGTAAGATATAACTTTCATAACTCATATGCTTTATTACTACCGTTGACAAAATTGTTTCATGTTTTCAAAATAAAAGCTCTAGCACAAATATAGCAATCGATGCTTTCCTCTTTGAAGGACCATTCTTTTACTTTCAATGTTGAGTCAGTTCACCTATTTCTCTCCACCTCAAGAAGCAAACACTTGTGTGAACTGTGCATTGATTCCTACATACTTGCTTATTGCACTTATTATATTACTCTATGTTGACAATATCCATGAGATATACATGTTACAAGTTGAAAGCAACCGCTGAAACTTAATCTTCTTTTGTGTTGCTTCAATACCTTTACTTTGAATTATTGCTTTATGAGTTAACTCTTATGCAAGACTTATTGATGCTTGTCTTGAAGTGCTATTCATGAAAAGTCTTTGCTTTATGATTCACCTGTTTACTCATGTCATCACCATTGTTATGATCGCTGCATCCACTACATATGTTTACAAATAGTATGATCAAGGTTATGATGGCATATCACTTCAGAAATTATCTTTGTTATCGTTTTACTCGCTCGGGACGAGCAGTAACTAAGCTTGGGGATGCTTGATACGTCTCCGACGTATCGATAATTTCTTATGTTCTATGCCATATTATTGATGATACCTACATGTTTTATGCACACTTTATGTCATATTCGTGCATTTTCCGGAACTAACCTATTAACAAGATGCCGAAGTGCCGCTTCGTTTTCTCGCTGTTTTTGGTTTCGTAAATCCTAGTAACGAAATATTCTCGGAATTGGACGAAATTAAAGCCCGGGGGCCTATTTTCTCACGAAGCTTCCGGAAGTCCGAAGGAGAGACGAAGAGGGGCCACGGAGGGGCCACACCATAGGGCGGCGCGGCCCCCTTGGCCGCGCGGCCCCGTGGTGTGGGGCCCCCGTGCCGCCTCTTGACCTACCCTTCCGCCTACAAATAGCCTCCGTGACGAAACCCCCGATACCGAGAGCCACGATACGGAAAACCTTACCGAGACGCCGTCGCCGCCGATCCCATCTCGGGGATCCTGGAGATCGCCTCCGGCACCCTCGCCGGAGAGGGGAACCATCTCCCGGAGGACTCTACACCGCCATGGTCGCCTCCGGAGTGATGAGTGAGTAGTCTACCCCTGGACTATGGGTCCATAGCAGTAGCTAGATGGTTGTCTTCTCCCCATTGTGCTATCATTGTTGGATCTTGTGAGCTGCCTAACATGATCAAGATCATCTATCCGTAATTCTATATGTTGTGTTTGTCGGGATCCGATGGATAGAGAATACTATGTCATGTTAATTATCAAGTTATTATACATGTGTTGTTTATGATCTTGCATGCTCTCCGTTTCTAGTAGAGGCTCGGCCAAGTTTTTACTTTTAACTCCAAGAGGGAGTACTTATGCTCGATAGTGGGTTCATGCCTGCATTGACACCCGGGACGAGTGACGAAAGTTCTAAGGTTGTGTTGTGCTGTTGCCACTAGGGATAAAACATTGGCGCTATGTCCGAGGATGTAGTTGTTGATTACATTACGCACCATACTTAATGCAATTGTCTCGTTGTTTAGCAACTTAATACCGGAGGGGTTCGGATGATAACCTCGAAGGTGGACTTTTTAGGCATAGATGCAGTTGGATGGCGGTCTATGTACTTTGTCGTAATGCCCAAATTAAATCTCACTATACTTATCATGTCATGTATGTGCATTGTTATGCCCTCTCTATTTGTCAATTGCCCGACTGTAATTTGTTCACCCAACATGCTTTTATCTTATGGGAGAGACACCTCTAGTGAACTCGTGGACCCCGATCCATTCTTTAATACTGAAATACAAATCTGTTGCAATACTTGTTTTACTGTTTTCTTTGCAAACAATCATCTTCCACACAATACGGTTAATCCTTTGTTACAGCAAGCCGGTGAGATTGACAACCTCACTGTTTCGTTGGGGCAAAGTACTTTGGTTGTGTTGTGCAGGTTCCACGTTGGCGCCGGAATCTCTGGTGTTGCGCCGCACTACATCCCGCCGCCATCAACCTTCAACGTGCTTCTTGGCTCCTCCTGGTTCAATAAACCTTGGTTTCTTTCTGAGGGAAAACTTGCTGCTGTGCGCATCATACCTTCCTCTTGGGGTTGCCCAACGAACGTGTGAAATATACGCCATCATGCATCAATGGAGCTTTCCCATCATGGTGTATGGGGGAGCATTTGTGAGTATACACGAAGCGACAATGATCAAGTGAGGCATTCCGGCTTGTGTGGAGCTTGAAGTGTTATCATCAAGATCAAGCAGGATGCGCAAGGCAAAGGTATGACCTTGATAGGTTTTACTTTTACCGGTCTCGAGGTGGTTGATGGGAGACCGGATTATAGGATAGATAGCCGCACTATTAAGAGGGGCTTTCGGTTGGGTAACTTGATCACATCGTCTTAGGGAGCTCAATCCTTTGCATACTTTGCACATTCTTATTGCTTCTTGGTATTTCTCGATGTGAGGTTCTTGAGCTTGTTGATAGCTTTACAACAAGCCCAAGTTCATCGAAAACGGAGTTCGCATGCATCTTCTATTGCGTTTTCGAGGTTGGGTGATTTTACCGGTTATTCATGATATAAGGTTCTACCTTTTATATTCATGATAAAATCCCCTCCTACAGATTCTTGGGTTTTCACTTTCTATAAGATAGCATTTGTTGTTATCTTCCAAACAAAATTGGTTTCATGCGTATCGGAGTTCGGGAGCATTAGTTATTAAAGAAAAAGGAAAAAGGGAAAAAGGATAAAAAGAAAAAGAAGAAAAGGAGCCAGCGGACCGGCCGGCCTGACCGGACCAGCGACCGGGCCACCCGGTCCGAAACCGGGTTTGGCGCTGGTGCCATCCGGCCGGGGTCCAGAGGCCTTTTGGCCCAAGTCCGGTCGCAGGCCCGGTCCGTGACCGGCCTGCCCGGCGCACCTCCCGGCCTGACCGGGCTCAGCTCCGGCTGGGCCTCACCGCCCCGCTCGGCCCACCGCAGCGCAGCCCGCGCGCCCCGCGCCTTACTGGGCCGCCTGCTCGCCTGCGCGCTGCTGCCCCAGCTGGGCCGCTCGCCCCGCGCGCCCCTGGCTCTATCCGCCGCTCAGCGCGCTCGCCGCCCTGCCCGGTTGCTGGGCCGGTCCGACCGGGCTGCTGACCGGCCTGGCCGGCTGCTGCTCCGGTCGGCCGGCCTGGTGACCGGCTGGGCCGTTTTTCCTGCCCAATTTGCTGCCCGTTTTTCTGTCTTTTTCCCCCAACAGTTATTTTTCCACTTGGGCTATAAATACCTTTCTTCCACCTTGAGCCCAAGTAGTTCTTCCCATTCTCTCACCTCCATTGTTGCTATTTGAAGAACTTGCTCTCCCCCTTGATTCCTCCCACCGTTCTTGCTCATATTTGAGGATTTGAGAGAGGAGATCTAGATCTACACTTCCACCAAACCGTTTCTTCTCTAAGTGAGGGAATCTCTTGGGATCTAGATCTTGGAGTCTTTGGTTGACTTTCCCCTTGTTCTTCCTCTCCAATCTCATCCTAGCATTCGTTGCTTTGGTGGGATTTGAGTGTGAAGGACTTGAACACCTCCGGTGTTCTTGCTTTGCATCATTGCATAGTGTTGAGCTCTCCACCACGATTTGTTCGAGTGAGAGACCGTGAGCTTGTTACTCTTGGAGGGTGACCTCCTAGTTGGCTTGGTTGGTGTCCCGGTGATCTCTTCGTGGGAGATTGTGAAGGGGCCCGGGCTTCTCCTTCGTGGAGCTTGTGAAGTGGTTGTGGAGCTTGCCATCTCCGGAGCGGAGGAAAAGCTAACCATAAGGAAAGGGCCATTATCCTTCGTGGGTGTGGTTCGGAGAATAGGGTGAGCCTTCGTGGCGCGGGGAATCCTTCGTGGGACCTCCACTCCTCCAAACGTGACGTACCTTGTTGCAAAGCAAGGGAACACGGGAATACATCCTCGTCTCCGCGTGCCTCGGTTATTTCTATACCCGAGCTCTCTTTCCTTGTGATAGCCATCGTGCTTGAAGTATATATATATATCTTGCTATCACTTGTGCTACATATATCTTGTGCCTATCTTGCTTAGCTCTAGTTGCTATTGTTACACTTAGTTGAGCTTAACATATTTAGGGTTTGTGCTTGTAAACTAAACGATAGTTTAATTCCGCATTCTTACAAGACAAAATCCGCAAGAGTTTGTAATTTCCTATTCACCCCCCCCCTCTAGGCGACATCTCGATCTTTCACCGCCCCTCGCCGCTAGCTCCCCCGCCGCTCCACTAATCGCGGCCGCCTCTCCACCAGTAGCTCGGACGCGCGCCGCTGCCGAAGACAAGTTCTTCGATCGACATCTGTGTATTTGCAAAACCACCACATCCCAATCCACTTCGATTTTGCAAACCATAGTGTAAACATTGCAAATTTGTTCTGTGAGCATCACAAGGATACCCTGGTTCACATTTTCTTTCTTATATATGTCTAAAACGAGCAACAATACAATATTATGTATTGACAAATCCATAATTGAATTTTAGGGGCTTTACAGTCTTTACACAACACTACACAAGGAGAAGCTCAATTTTTATAAGCCGAAAAGAAGGGTCCAACACAGTTTCTTAGAGCTTCTCCATACCGGAGTTTCTCCCCACCGAAATCCATAAGCCGGCTTCTCTATAAGCACAAGCCTAAAAGAAGTGGCCCTAACTAGCGACCGAGCCACCTTACCGTTTAGTTCCCAGCTCAAGTCAATCCTATACACCGGTCAGGTTGGTGCCTAACACACTGGTTGGGTATTGGACCTGGCCCATTTACGTTCTCTTTTTTTGTTTTTTGTTTTTCTATTTTTTTATTTCCTTTTTGTTTTTTGTTTATTTTATTTTTTGCTCAAATTAGAAAAGGTTCAAATTTGAAAATAGTTTAAATATAAAAATGTTCAAATATGAAAATATTCAAACTTGAAAATAGTTAATTGGAAAAGTGATCAAATTTTAAAAATGTTCAAATTTTAAAAATATCGTTTTCGAAAATGTTTTTATTTGAAAAATGTTCTAATTCAAAAAATGTTTAAATATCGGAAAAATTGAAAAATTGAAAAAAGTTCAAGTCCCAAAAATGTTCAAAATTTTGAAATATTTATATTTCAAAAAAAGTAAAATTTTAAAATTCCATATTAAAAAATCAGATTAGAAAAGTAGCATTCGAAAAACAAAAAAATAGAATAGGAAAAAGGGAAAACAAAAAAAGGTGGGAAAATTATGGGCCGGCCCAACCCCCCGCCTGGGGGGGGGGGGGGTGTGCGGCGTCTGGTCTGTGCCGATCAGGTCGGCATACAACACCCCCCCCAGCTCATGCACACTTGTATTTTTTCTTCCCTTTTTAATTCCGATTTTTGTTCCTACTAGTGCTTTCCCCTTTCCCCGGTTTAAGAAGAGTTTAAAAATATGCGAAAACCTATCTTCAGTTTTGAAAAGTTTCAGATTAAAATGTTGAGTTGAAAAAATTGTTGATGCTATTTAAAAGGTTTCTGATTTTGAAATTGTTCACGGATATAAAGGTTCACATACAAAATTGTTCACCTAATAAAAAAAGCTCAGATTTTAAAATTGCTCACCGGATAAATTAGGCTTAGAGTTCAAAAGTTTCAGAAACCCAGATTCAAAAAATTTCACTCGTAAAAAAGGTTCTGGTATAAAGGTGGCATGGATTAAAAATGCTCACATGGTTAAACAGTTAAGATCAAAAAGATTATGATCCAAACATTTTTCACCAAATCAAAAGGTTTCATTTTTGAATATTTTTTTAGATTTCAAATTTTGTTAAGAGAGTAAAAAGGTTCATTATTAAAAATTGCTCATGATTTTAAAATGGTACAGATTTAGAAGTGTTCATTTATAAAAATTTTAGATTTTCAAAAAAATTAACATGGTAAAGATCATATTTACAAATTGTTCTATCGGTAGAATTTTTCAAATTTTAAAAATTTTTAATCTAGAAATGTTCACATTTTTTTAGAAAAATCATGATGTTTAAAAAGGTTCATAATTTTAAAAAATGTTTACTATGTAGAAAAGTTCCAATTAAAATATGTTCAAAATATTTTTTTAGTGGTTTATACTCATATATCTATGTATTACCCAAAAAATAAAAGAGGAAAAGACATTTTATCCAGCCAATGCATGTCGGGAGCCCCTATACATCGCACTTAGCGATCCGGCCGCACCGCGCCGCTCATGGCGTTTTTAGATGGGCCTGGCCCAACGCGACGACCACGTGACAGCTGTGCACCAGCGCAACTTGAAGTTGTGTAGCATGCTCGTTTGCTCGCTGTGTAGATTCCAGCTAGTGTAGTTGCATAGATATTCAGGGCAAGGTGAGGTTAACGTGCATATGCATGCACAATTTCATCCAGGAATATTTCCAGTTTTCAAAAATTAAACATTTTCTATTTTTGAAAAGTCATCATTTTTAAATTTGAACATTTTCTAAATTTGAAAATCTCTTAAATTTGAACAAATTTTGAAACGAAATTTTTTAAAACTACACTTTTTAAAAATCTAAACAAATTTTAATTTTGGACGAATTTCAATTTTAAACAAATTTTAATTTGAACAATTTAAAATCTGAACAAAATTTTAAAAGTTTAAACCTCAAAAAAGTTTAGATTTGAAAGATGTTCAAACTCAAAATATGTTCAAACTTTGAAAAATGTTCGAAACTTTTAAAAGTTCAAAAGTAAAAAATGTTCAGAAAAAAACTGAACGAAAAACAGGAGAAAACCGACAAAACCGGAAAAAATCTTGTATAAGGGAAAACCATATCGAACCGAGTCATGTACGCGCGGTTGAGGCGGGATAAAATGGGCCTGGCCCGGTAACAGTTTTCTTCAGGCGGGAGCTATCCTAACGCGCGCAATAAGCGGCGAATAGGATTTGCCACGCATGTCTCCGTACGAAATAGAAGGGACGAAACGATAAACGGATCGCGGCCCATCCCGGGACGTACGCGGGCGAGCTGGTGCTCCAACTCGCTATAAGCGAGAAATAGCTCTCGCGTTTGTAAATGGCTGATCAAGCAGACCTGCCCACCTTGCTCATGCTTAGACAGCTTGGTGGCCTTTGAGAAGATAGAAAGGTGGACCACATGGACAAGTGGATCATCAACCGGCCTTTCCGTCTCAAGTTTTTTTTGAGCAACGCAACGGAGGGCGAAGAGCCCACCTGAAACTTTTTCATTAAATTCATGAAAAACGGAGGATTACAAGTAGGGTTCAAGCCCTGTCAACACCCGAGAGCACTAGGGGGTCAGGGGGGAGAGGGGCGCACACCAAGCAACAAGGGGAGCATAGTCAATGCGGCGCGGTGCCCTGACAAGCCAGAGTGTGAGGTGGTCACGCACGGATGCGAAGAACTCAGCGGTGGTTGTGTTGACGCCATCGAAGACCATGCGGTTTCGCGTCTTCCAGGTGATCCGTCTCAAGTTAGCTTCTAACTATGGGCTTCATGCTTGTGGGTATTAATATGAATCACGGTGAGGGCCGTGACGCTTCTCATGCCGATCGACCTGGCTCCGGGTTTTGTTATGCATTTCAAAATAAGTTTCAATTTGTCACACCTGAGTTAATTATAAGTATACGGCGTATCTCAATTTTTTTAATAAGTATACGGCTTAGCACACACAGCACATGCGCATGCACATAGCAGTTCTTAGATCAATAGGGCTGACCTGCTGCTCCCGTTTCTGTCGAGTGAACCTACGAGTTCGCGTTTAAATCCGAGCAAGATGAAGAATGTATACGCAACATTGGCATGTCTTCATTAGGGTTGTTGTTTGCTGACTACCCATCTATGTTCTAAAATAAGTGTCATAATTTTATCTAAATTTAGATGTGTCTAGATATATTTTAGTTGTAGGTACATCTATATCTAGATAGAGTGGTGACACCTCATCCATTTTAAGTCTAAGGCATCTCCAACGTGGCGATCCATTTCGTTAGAGCATTTCTGAATGGGTTGTCGAGAACAAAACTCGTGGTCCCTCGCGATGATGTAAATAGGCGTGCATCCGTTAGGCTGTCCGCTACGATCCAAAGCCAACCCAAATCTGCGGCTACGCACCGTCATGGTGGCGTATACATTTTGGGAGCTGGGCGCCCTAGTGTCGTGGCCCACGAGTGGCACCTGAGCCCATATTGAGTTCCACGAGCTTTCTAGAAGGTGGCGAGGCCGGCGAGGAACCATGGGCATGCCATCCCTCTGCACCCTGGGTCTCCATGGGAGGACACCCTCTAGTCACCGTTGCCCCAGTCGCCAGAGGCGTCCAACTGCAATAGCCGCGCGTGAGCCCAACTCATCATCATCAAGATCGACAACGATAACGACCTCGATGATTGGGGAGTAGGCACACCGACAATGAGCGGCAGCCAACCCAAACCCTGCGTAGGGTTTGGTTATTATGTTTTTTAATGTCAATCTTGCCCTTTTTATTGCTTTATTTTTTCATCTAACCTGTCTAGGGCCTATGTTTAATTAAAACTTAAATTCAACTAGTAGTTTATATTTCAATTCATCAATTCAATTTATTTTGGGTGTCCGGGTGCCCGTGTTAGGTGCACCACGCGACCTAAATGAACGAGAGGACACCAGCGACGTGTCCACTCATGTCAACAGTGCCACATAAACGAACGAAATCGAAGACAAAAACATATCTGATTTGCGTTGCCGACGGTAGAGATGGCGAAAGTGCTCACCCCAGCCGGTGCGTGGCTGCGGAGAGATCGCCATCGGAGAACAAGACACTCGTGCACCACCGTACGGTAGCTTCATCCAGGTCATGCATCACGTGTGAGTTCGCTCAAGTCCCGGAGTAGTGTCCCCTCGTATGTATTCGTGCATCGCTGTCATCATACGTACATGACTACACTACATGCATCCTCGCCGGCCGGTTCGTCGTCCGTAGCTAGCCCGTACGTACGTAGAGTAGCTTGGTCCTCACTTCTGTTTTTGTATTTTTCATCGCGATCCATGGACCAGGACAAGTTCGGAGGTACCGCGCGCCGCTGTAGCGGCCTGTCTTGTGTGGCGGTGTCAAACGTTAGTCTAGACAAAGGCAGACAGCACATACCACGTACGTGCACCGGTCACCGGATAATATCAGTCAGTCAGTACTCAGTAGTGCAAGTGTTTAACCTCTACTGACTACTGGGATATTTCGTCCACTCAGCTTGCGTCTTCTTCCATAACCATCTATGGCTTCTTTTACTGACTCGAGCCAATACAACGAAACTCGCGTGTTGTGTGATTCTCCAAGGCCCAATTACGAATGAAGAGGGTCGTTGCCTATTGTTAGACTAGATTACACGAGATTTTTGTTAGTACGTACATCACCAACCTTCAATCTAGTGGCATATCATCTAGAGCTTCCGCCGATCCTGGCGGTGGTGACACTAGTAGAAACAAGGGTTTTGGTTTTTTTTTGCTCCAAAGAGCTTTTGCACCGGATTTGGCACGAACTGGTGCTAAAGGGGTCATTAGCATCGGTTTGTGCGGTCTAGACGTCCAGGGGATCAGCCGCGGCATTAGCACCGGTTCGTGCGGGACCTTTTGCACCGGTTCGTAACACGAACCGGTGCAAAAGGATTGGCGCCAGCCGCGAACTCTTTTACCGGTTCGTGTTACGAACTGGTGCAAAAGGTCTACCCTTTTGCACCGGTTCGTAACACGAACCGGTGCAAATGGTTTTTCTGCTCCCCATACACCTCCACTGTATGTTACGCAACCTACTATCAGCGAAAATTAACAAATTTTAATTTTCACATTTATTGCAAAAAATGTTTGAAAAATGGTAAAACCGCATTAACTTTTGCATACGACGTCGAAAAAAACGTATAATATATCAAAATCATCGTGGGAAAAAGTTACATCCGAATTCACCGGGGTTTACCCGGTTAGCTAATTTTTAGATTCTGAAAATTCCAAATGAAAATATGAAAGCAGGAAGATTTTAGCTTTTTTCCAGAAATTTAGGATTTTTTATTTATTTTTTTATTTTTTAAAATTAAAATTAATAATTGCATCCTGCATAAAGATTGCTATTACTTTTAGCAAATTATAAGATTTTGAAATTTTTAGGTTATAGATTTGGCAAAAAAAAATTTAAAATCCTAAAAATTGAAAATAATTAAAAATAATACAAATTATAAAGTTAATGTTTATTTATTTATTCAAGATTATTATTACAACATTACTTTGGTTTATTAAAATAATTTTTTGAAATTCGAACAATAAATAAATATGACATCGACCGATATGTTAATATGATTGATATGATACTAGTATCACATACATGCGCGCGAAGCACTTCGATGCGGGATGGAAAGGAACTTGGAAGTTAAGCGTGCTAGTGGTAGAGTAGTGGGAGGATGAGCGACCGAGCGGGAAGTTTGAGCACGAGTAAGTAATTGGACTAGAGATAAGGGTAGTTAGAGACTAAACTTGTGAAATAACTAAAATATTAGAAATTCTGGAAAAAAAAAGGGACTAGAAAATAATACGAACCGGTGCTAAAGGTCCTCCCGCTCGGACGGCCGGCAGCCGCCACGTGGTGCACCCTTTAGCACCGATTCGTAACTGAACCGGTGCAAAGGGGGGGGGGGTCTTTTGCACCTTGTTTGCACCGGTTGGGCATCCGGTGCATATAGCCCTTACCAACCGGTGCAAAAGGCTCGTTTTCCACTAGTGTGAGAAGAATATGGTGGTGTCTAGTTTTCTCTTGTTTGTTCTTTCGTGCTCGCGATGTTTTTCTCAAGCAGCACACCAGTAAATTAACAGCTTTGCAAGGGGTGTGTCCCTGGCTAAGACTTGTTAATGATATTTGTTTCTCGCTTATCATGGTAGACAAGGCTAGCGCGGCTCTTTAAAACCTTTGAGGTTGGTGCAAATTATGTAGGTTTACTGTTATGAGATTTGTTTTCACCCAGGTCTTGGAGTAATGCGAAGATGCAAAAAGAGGAGCTATAGAGACAAGGACATCAAAGGTTATTTTAATGTAATTTATTTTTCTCAGAAACCTTTGTTGTTTCCATGTATTTTATGTTTGACGGTCTGATGCACTACCTCCATCTCAAGTCTTAAGACCTTTTTTTTTCAGAAAGTCAAACAAAGTAAAGTTTAACCAAACTTTCAGAAAAAATTATGGACAAATATGATATTTTGTAGATACTATATGAAAATATGTTTCATTATCTATCTATTGATGTTGATTTTGTACTTTTCATGTTAATGATTTTTGATAAAAACTTAGTCAAACTTAACATAGTTTGACTTTCTGAAAAAAATGTAGGCCTTAAGCCTTGAGATAGTAATCTGGTCAATTGATCAATAAAGTTATACATTTTTTTAGTGAATTCTGGTTTTTACCCCCTACTTTGTCAATTTTGATACTAATTACCCCACTTAACAAATTTTCATCATAATTATCCCATTTAGGGAAAAAATGCCAAATTTTACGCTCTTTAAAAAATTAGAGCGTTTTGATAGCGCCATCTGGTCCATGTGACGTGACACATATATGCAATATTTGGCCACATAAGGTTCAAACTCCTCTAGAATCTTCATCACACATGAATCATTTGTTAGCTCAACTATGGAGTTCGCATTTTCCCCTTTCTTCCGATAATACACGTTGTTCCAAGAGTTGAAACCCAATTCTTTCATCTTCTCCTTTATATCTAGTTTGCGGAAAAAAGCAAGAAGGCCGAAAATCGCATATGGGTCACGCCACATGGACCTGATGGCGCGGGCTCACATGTCAAAATGCTCGAATTTTTTTAAGGGTGTAGAATTTGGCAAAACTTTTCCTAAATGGGGTAATTAGGATGAAAATTTGTTAAATGGGGTGATCAGTGTCAAAATTGATAAATGGGGGGTAAAAACCGGAATTCACTCTATATTTTCTAATAAGATAACAGATTCAAGATTATGAAGTGACATTGTAGTTAAGAACATCAAATGTAACTCACCGGTTTAAAGTGATTGTATTTTTTTGTTGCCAAATTTCAACATGAGAATCAAACCGCTGACGGAACAAAGAGTACATGTCAGCAGCGTCTGATAGAACACTCACGTCAGAGGTAATTGTGAGCCGGCTTTGCTAACTAGTCCATGTGTACTAAAAGTGTCTCTGCTTTCTTTAGATACATGTATATTTATAATTTAAATACATCTATATACATAGTATGCTGATCGGTCACATTCGGATCACAGTAATAAACCCCTTGTTTGCCAGTTAGGGTTGCTCCCATCTAATTAATTGTTGGGGAAACGTATCCTATGCACCCTTTCATTTGGTGCAAACAATGCACTAGATGTAAAATATACTATATGAGAAAGGTTGTAGAAAATTATGCGAATAATGTACCAATGCATGTAGTTGCACCATATATCTGTGATGCTATACATTTTATATTTAAACTGGGAACACAACAAAGATATATATGAGAAAGGTAGAAAATTCTGAGATAATTTACCAAGTAGATACAACATATATCTACAAAGCTATAAATTTTTTATATTTAAATTCGGAACACATCTCAAGAAAAAAAATCAACAAAATATCTACTGTAGTATTAGTGGGCTCAATTCACAGCCCAACCCAATTTCAAATTTGAAAAAAAACCACAACACTTATTATAGATAGGGGGGGGGGTACTATTTATAATATGATTTGCCTTTTTTGATTCTTGATCTATGTGTAAATTTCAAATATTTTTGGCATCACACATGTATGTTATTGTGACCTGGTAAGTTAGTTTCAGTTTCTTTACACACAAAAATTGCCTATATTTTTCATGTTGGGTGCACTTGTTCGGTTGGTTTAACATCCTATCGATTCGTCGCTAAGTTTATGGTGTTGGTTTGGAGCTATTTTTTCCTTGAGCGGTATCTTTTTTTTATAGGAGGTTGAAACCTCCAACCTCTGCAAGGTTTTCATTATAATTTGCAAGACCAACCAATGTAGGTTAGCTCACTATCAAGGAGATGACGCTTTCAACAAGGTTACATCGCCAGTTCGTCACTGATGAGCCCATGTAATATAGGTTAAAAGAGTTTTTACTCCGAAAATGAACTGAAGCACCAATGAAAATCTTGATGTTATCTTCCAAAAGCTGCACTAGCCAATAGTCCACAAAAGCTAAAAAAAAGGCTTTAATTGTATTTGTGGGATGGCTTTCCACCAAAAACCATGCCGTGACCGTCTGTGTGCGCACATTTCGCAGTGCACAAGTGGCCGATGTAACTTCATACCAGCGTTGGTCGACCAACACCATCCATCGGGCTACGGAATTGGAATATGATCATCGGGTATATTTTCCATTCTAGATAAATAATGAGACATAAAATTATCTTCACATTTTTCATCAACAATATGCAAATCAAAGTTCTTGTGGTAAAAGGACCCATCTTCTTAACCTTGGTATAGCATCTTTCTTATTAAACAAGTTCAGTTTGAATTTAAAAGTAGTAAATCTCTCTTAGACAACGTACGTGTGTTACGGAAGGTGACGAACGTGCACTGGCCGGTACGTGACACGGCAAAGGTGGTCTCGCCCGGCCCGTGCCTGCGGCATGGCATTTGGCACTTTGGCAGGACGAGTCCAGCTGCAGCTGTAGCTCCAGCCAGCCTTGCCATGAAAGGGAGAGCACACCACGCCACACCGGCCGGATTCAGGCTCCCCATCTGCATCTGCATGGCTGGATGATCCACCGGGCTACCGTCCATTTCTCTGGTCAAGTTCCCTCCTCCTTTTCCCCGGTGGTCCGGCCTCAGCAGCACAAAGCTCCAATCATCACAACCTTTTCTTCATCCCTGCACCTCGCACCTCTCTTTCGCCTTTTATCACAACAAATAAAGCTCTTACTGCTAAGTGCTAACGCTAACCATTGTAGGCGTGTGACCAGGTGATCAGTGACATGCTCTGCTTAGGCTTGTATCTTCAGATATTGTCTAGCTAATCTTCAGATATGCAGTGCTTGCAGTGAAATGGAATGGAAATTCCATAGGTATATATACGTCCTCCGTTCTCTCAAGTCGACAATGAAAAGTTTCGCTAAGTTACATCCACAATTATAGAACCTCCCGCACCCGCACCCGCACCGCACCGGGCGGTCAGCTCCCCTCCCTCCCTCGATCTTCCCTCCAGCCGTCCAGGGCGTTGTCGGGCAAAGCCCGTGTGACGCGGCGGCGGTTACCCTCTGTAGCTGATCGGGGGGGGGGGACCGACCCTTCCTTTCAAGCGGTGGTGAGGCAGGGATTCAACGGCTAGCGGCGGCAGTTGGTGCCGCGAGTTAGGCCCGATCTGGCTCCGTTTGGGCCTAGGCAGGTTGCGGGCTTGTCTCCCACTAATTCTTCGTCGGCGGCACTGTGTCTCCCCTAGGCTATCTCCGCATCACTGAGGAAGCCCGGGAGATCAGGACATGGAGGTGGTGGTCTACTCCTTCGCCGGAGGAGGTCGGCCGGTTTGCGGCGAGTTAGGCCCTGTGTGGGGGAATCTCACATGGAGGCCCAGCATTTGAAGATCCAATCGACAACGAGCTTGGGTGATGATGCAGCCGGTGACAACCGTGCCTCGGCCTCGGTCTTGATGGACGATGGCGGCTCGTGTTGCGTTGTTAGCTTGTCGAAGGCATCGTCTTTGTTTGCCTACACTGGAGCTCATTCGGGGTCTGGGTCTCCTGGATCGGACGATGGCGGCGTTACCCCTCTTGAGGGCATCGTTTTTGGAGCAGCGATCGGAGTGGTCTGGAGGTGGACCGGTGGAGCGGCTTATCACTACTACTTCGACGGCGACGAGTCTCAGCGGCGTGGTGCAATGGGGTCTGTGATGTATGTTCTTTGTCGTTTCTTTGTTGAACGTTTTAATAAAATGCAATAAAGTTTGTATGCATCTTTTCGATATAGAGGCCGGGTCGCACCCTCCATGTCAAAAAGAAAATCCACAATTATAATATTTTGTTGATATACTATAAAAAATATATTTAATGATGTATCAAATAAATTGATTTGGCATTGTATGGGAATTGATATTTTCAAAATATCTGGTCAAACTTTACTTACTTTGACTTTTGACCAAATTTGTACTTCTTCTTTACCGAATCGGAGCGAGTATGATAGTGTTTCTCTGTTTTTTCTTTGACAAATACGCAGCTTTATCTGTTCTGTGTCAATGGCCTACCTGATGCTGTCTTTTTCAGCAACAGAGCAGAGCAGATGTTTGTCCCTACCACCGCAATAGCCATGGGCAGCTTTGAAATAAATGGACGCCACAATAATTCGATTGCCTCTACTCCCTCAAAGTCAGGGCCAGATCATGGTACATTCAATGCCAAAAATCATAGAGGCGCCGAATGTATTTCGTGGACAAAATTGCCGTCTAAATGTACAATGGAATTTGCAGCTCATTCTCCCTCTTGAATCTCTGTTCTTAAGGAAATTTGGAAAAGGGAGAAAGTAGCTAGCTAGGAAGAAGGAAAAAAAGAATACCAAAGAACGATGATGCCTTTACACAGTTTTTTGCACAAGGGTGAAATGTAAGTTTCCATGAAGTTGCATCTCCAGTCTTTCATGGATCAAGGATTATGCCTCCACACCTGCATTTCCAGCTTAGTGGCTTGTAGTCTGAGAGGCCTCCATTCACCCTGTAGGTGGTGAACATGGCTGCACCTATGGCACTCACCACAGGGCGTTCTTGGCCAGCTTTCTTCTTGTGATGTTGTGGCGCTACTGGCACCTGCACTGCCTCGCAGTGGCCACAGGACATGCACACCCTCTCACACCTTGGTGGCCTTGATCCGATCAGGCTCCTCCTTTCCATCTTCAGCATCTCCCCTCTGGCTTCGTCCTCTTGCTCCTATAACATTAAAGAGCAATGCTCAATTATCAGCACACACATAGATCAACCGGATAATGCTCCTTCTAAGAGGACTCATTGATCAAACAATTTGACAACAACAAGGTATTGTCGATAATTTGTACCTTACTGGTGCCAATCTCTAGTAATCTCAGTGGCAACCTCCCTGTGGGAGAAACTGAAAAGGAGTCGTTGAGTAAGAAACCATCATTGAAGTGTAGAATGGCTGCTTACAAATAAAAGGTCGAAGAGATAGTTTGAAGTAGAAGCTTTGAGCCGAGCACAAGGTATCTTACCGGCATCTGAATGCGCAGCCTCCATGGAGGCGAAGAAGAGCACGGAGAGGAAGAAGACGAAGAAGAGAGGCAATGGCATGTGGGTACTGCCGCTGCATTGCAGGAAATGGACCATTCTGGCCTCAATCTGCTCGAACCCTCTTAATTAAACTAGCTAAATCTGTTGGCCCCAACAGGATACTGATCTCAATCTTGGAGCAGCAAGCTAGACCTCTACGTGCAACGACATTACAGCAACGTTGAGTCCATAGCAAGATTTCTGATCTGGTGTTGTTAGGTGGGGGAGATGAGATGAGGAGGAAGAAGAAGGATAAATAGGATAAGGATATTTGGTACCGGGGCTGAAGAGCGGACAAATAGCAGGTTCCGGTGTGGGCTGTTCGTGAGGGGTTAAGCTAGCTATTGCCTATTGGTGAGAGTGAGGCTGCATTTGCCTTTCCAACCTTCCAGGTGTAGACTGTGGAGTGCATTGATAATAATCATGTGCGTCGTGAGTTAGTATAGTAGCACGTACAGGTTACCTTATTTGCGTCTGCCACTGCTCGTGTGGGTGTTGTACTGTTGTATTGTGGTTGATAATAGTCATGTGCTAGCTGTTGCAACTCACATAAGTTCAGTCATTCCAATCAACCAAATCATTTTTCTTCTGTCACAAATTTTCAAATATTCCAAAAACATCAGTCCACGAAGGCGCGTCCAGAAAGAAAATCATTAAGCTAGTGTTCAACCAGTTAAAACTCTCATGAACCTTGTAAAAATTTGGAAAATGAAGATACCACTTTATTTCGTGAAATCTTCATAGAGAAGTAATCCTCATCCAAAACACCTTATAAAATGTAATTAACATGGGAATACAAGCAGCGTATTTTTGTTCATCATGACGAGACAATCAAACATTTATTCTGTTTGTGCAAATTTGCCCGTTCTATATGGTCAGTTATCCATGTAGCTTCAACTTATATCTGCATGTAGTGTTGTAAACGTGTTTGACAACTGATTACATGACATCGATCACAATTTTGAGTTCGTATAAGAGCGTGAGAGTTTGCCATCGTTTGGTTGCTTTGGTTATATAGAAATGACAAAAACAAAATTATTATTTTTCCTCTGTCCTGCAGGTCATCTACGATATACCAGTTTGCTCCGTTCATGATCGTTTCTACGATGTGTGGAAAATCTAAACTTATTTATGGATGTGTTTACATGCTTGAAGGGACGAGTTTTATCCAACATGAATCGAAACATGATCTACATATTCTCCCCCCCCCCCCATTACCATCGACAATCTACAGTTTTAGGGTTATCGTGCATGCCGCAATCTAGCTGGCCAAATATGTGACATTGTCAAGCCGAACTCCCAAAGCGACCCATCCTAAAACTGGTGACCACGCAACCCCTTGCGCGTTCGAGGACGCTTCCACCATTTGACCGTGCATTCTCCTTTTCCTCAATACATCGAGTCACCTCGCTAGGGTTAGGTAATAAGTTTGCCGGTATGCTCGAGTTGTTTGAGTTTATCCGCATGATCCAAGGGGTCTATTGGTTCTGACAGTCATCCATATTTTGCTTTGTATTCGCATCATATTGTATCGGTATTTCTTTCTGTGTGTTTGTTTCGTATTTGTTCCAGCATTTTCTTATGTGTTTCATTTCTACAAAAAGTGAAAATGTGGCATCGCTTAGTTTCCTTAGTTTCGCTCCGCTTTCATCTCTATAAATTCAGAGCATCTCCAGCCGCGTCCCCCAAAGCGTCCCCAAAGGGATTTGGGGCGCGCCGGACCAAAAAACCGTTCCAGCCGCGTCCCCTAAAGCACATTTTTGTCCGGCGTGCCCCGATACGGTGTCCGGCGCCCCGAGCCCGTCCCCGTCCCACAGGGGACGCACCGGGGACGCCAGACACAACGAAAAGCGAGGCGGGGAGTGGCGGGGCCGACTCGTAAGCGGCACAATAAATTTTTAACCTAACCGTCGCCTACCTCGCGACGGAAGTTATTGGCGGTGCAGTTCCCGCAGCGACGCAGCCGACGGTGCGCTTCCCGCAAGCAACGCAGCCGACGGTGCGGTTCCCGCAGCGATGCAGCGACGCGTCCCGTCGCGCCTAGCTCTGCGTGTTGGCGTTAATGCGCGCCACCGCTCCTCCGCCTCCCTCCGGCCTATAAAAGGGCCGCCTCTCATCGTCCCTCTCACACACAAACCCTAGCGCCTCTCTCGCAAACCCTAGCCGCCACCATCTCAACAAGACTCGACGCTATGTCTGGTAGAGGCGGAGGCCGACCTCGCGGCCGTGGTCGTGGTCGTGGTCGTGGCCGCGACAGAGCTGAACGCTCGCCGTCGCCTTCCACGCCGCCGGCTTCATCGTCGGAGATGGACGTGGAGCCGGACGTGCGGTTCGAGTTCGTCCTCGTCCTCAAGGGCGACCCGCGCGGCATCCGCGAGGCTGCCGGACTCCTTCGCCGACTACGTCGGCCGGCGACGATCGCCCGCGCACGATGCATCTGCGGGAGGCTGCGTGCGGCTACTACCGGTGGATCGTCGACGTGATCTACGACGCGCGCGGCAAGATGTACCTCAACATCGGCTAGGAGAAGTTCGCGCGGCACCACAGCCTCGAAGCCGGCTTCATCCTCCTGTTCTCCTAGTTCGGCGACAGGGACATGAGCGTCAAGGTCTTCGACGAGACGCGGTGCCGTCGGGACTACCACGGCGACAGCACCGACGAGGAGGACGACTGAGTGTTCTTTCTTCGCAATGAACACGTGCACGGAGGTTTCTGGATGTTCGCCTCATTGGTAGAACCAACAAGGGAACCATCCTCCCGCTGGATTTTTCCAGTTTAGGTGACTGGATGTGCCCTCGAGTGTTCTTTCTTAGCAGCGAACACAGGAAACCTTCGATGCACGGCCTAGTTAGGTTTAGTTTCTTTGCAAAATTTTATATTTGTGTCCACGACGGTTCAAACTATGTATTAGTTTGTGAAAAACCATGTGCCTAAATGTGTTTTCGTGTAAACCACGTTCCAAATTATGTATTAGTTTGTGGAAATTGAAATAAAAAAGCCAAAAAAAGGATTTTAAATGTTTGGGGGAGGCGTTTGGGGGACGCGGCTGGGGAGCGACGTCCCCCAAAGACGACACGAACAAAACACGTCCCCCAAACGCTCAATCCGGCGCGGTTTGGGGACGCTTTGGGGGACGCGGCTGAAGATGCTCTCAGGTTGCGATTCTCCGGACGTGAGCGCGGGAAGACTTTAAGAGAAAAGGGGAGAGACCGAGAGAGGCAAAGCAAGGTGAGCGAGGCAGTGAAGGACGATGACATGCAGCAGGAGTGAATGAGCAGTACGTGGAGGTGGTGGGGATTAATTCTCCCTGGATGCCGACAAGCGCCACCCAGACCCGCACTCTGCACTGCGCGCGAGTACCACGTGCAACCTCTGTTTGTTTTTGTTCGTTCGTATTTTCACCTTGGTTGTCACTGGTCAGTGGTCACACGATGTACTTTTATATGAACGAAATGTATATTTTGCATTCGAGTCCGTCCATCAATATGGGCCTGTTGCTATATATACACGCAAAAAAAATCTTGATGGCCCATTTTCCATTCGACTTTATTAATATGGGCCCGTTAAAAGTACTGGAGGTATCGGTGCATGCATGCAATTATCCACGTACCAAAAATTCCATTCCCAATTCCTATCTCGCATCGCATGCAAATTTGTTGTTTCATCTGTGCATGCTTATCCACAGCATTATAGTACAGTAGTATTAGTATGCACTGGCCGAGTGGCCGTGTGCTCCATCAATGACATGTTGGACGCGTTTGTTAGCTTGGATGGCCCTTGGCTCGCTTCGGCCCAACATTTTTCAGGCGGTTTGGTTTCCTGGGCTCATTCGTGTTCTTACCTAGCATGGGTCTTAAAGCACCTCTGGGACAGGTCCGAAGAAACACCCAGTTTGACAGTTTCTCCAGGGCCAGGTCTCGGCGAGAAAAAAATCGACAACGCCGTTCGCGCGGCGCTTCGCTTCGGCATGGCGGGAGAAGCCGAAATCCCAGCGGCGTTGCGCGGCAAAGGTAGGGGTAACCTCCCTCTTAGGTTACCCTCTCCATTAGCCCCCTCCCAAATTTCCCTTCCTCCAATTTTCGCACCGGCGGCGGCAACCCAGATCAGTAGCGCGCATCTCCCTTCGGTCTGCGTCGCCGGACGGTCCTCTTTACTAGCCGCGGTAGAGCCTGCACACATTTGCGGCGGCTTTCGGCCGTATCCGTCGTTCGCCATGACGGAGGTAAGGGGAAACTCCTCTGCTGTATTGTACTCTCAGATTCACGTTGGTAGAACTAGTTGGGTTATATACGTTCGTAATGCATAGATCTTGTTTGAGTAGACCGACCAGCTCCAGCTTTTGCATCACGCTGCAGCACTCATCCTTTGCATACAAGCTTGGATCCTGATGCCGCATAAGAGAGCAGTTAGGCATGCTGCTTTTCCTCGTGTGAGTTTCGGTCCTATGTTACAACGAGATCGGGAGAGGATTGCCAACCTAAACCACATCTACAACTGCAACGACGTAGAGGCTATCCAGATGCTACGGATGAGAAGAGCCCCTTTCTATGCACTTGTGAAAACGTTCAGGACTAGAGGACTGCTGACTGATAGCATCCACACCTCTGTCGAAGAACAAGTCGCAATGTTTCTTCATGTCGTGGGTTATAACAAGAGGTTCAGAGTCATCCATAGCACATTCAGGCGATCCACAAATACTATCTATCGGTACTTCCAGCAGGTGTTGTACGCAATTGGAGAGCGCAGAGGTGAAATGATCAAGTCAACATCATCGAACACACCACCCAAGATCAAGAACAGTTACAGGTGGTTCCCCTATTTTAGGGTGAGTACAAAATCATGTTCCTTCTACCTATCAGATGTGTGGTACTGTCAGAAACATGACTGTGTGCTAATTTTTTTACAGGATTGCATTGGGGCTATCGTACCGAGATCAATGTCTGCAACATTCCGCGGGAGGAAGCCCGACACCAGCCAAAACGTGCTAGCAGTTGTGGATTTCGATATGAGGTTCACCTACGTGCTTGCTGGGTGGGAGGGTTCAGCTCATGATGCAAGCATCCTGGCCGACAGCTTGTCAATGCCTAATGGGTTGGTGATACGTCCAAAACGTATCTACTTTCCCGAACACTTTTGCTATTGTTTTGCCTCTAATTTGTGTATTTTGGATGCAACTAACACGAACTAACGCTGTTTTCAGCAGAACTGTTCTGGTGTCTCATTTTTGTGCGGATATCCAACTTTCGGAGAAAACCTCGGAATTTATGCGTAAGGCCCTATTTTCCCGGAATACTTACGGAGCCGAAGGGCAAGTCGGTGGAGGCCCGAGGGCCCCACACCCTAGGCGGCGCGGCCCAGGAGGGGCGCGCGGCCCTAGCGTGTGGCCCCTCGGCCGGCCTCCGACGCCCTCATTCGGACTACTTATCGCCTTCGACCTAAAAACGCACGGGGAGAGGTCGAAGTCGCCAGAAACCCTCCAGAACGCCGCCACATCGCGAAACTCCGTCTCGGGAGCCAGAAGTCTCCGTTCTGGCACTCCGCCGGACGGGAATTGGAGAAGATCATCGCCACCATCACCACCGACGCCTCTTCATCAACCAGCCATGTTTCCCCCATCCATGTGTGAGTAATTCCCCCGCCGTAGGCCGAAGGGGATGGTAGGGATTGGATGAGATTGGTCATGTAATAGTGTAACATTGTTAGGGCATAGTGCCTAGTGTCCGTAATTGGTACTTTGATGATATTGTTGCAACTTGTTATGCTTAATGCTTGTCACTAGGGCCCGAGTGCCATGATCTCAGATCTGATCATGTTATTATTTCATCATGATATTCATTGTTTATGGTCTTACCTGCAAGTTGTATACACATGTCGCTGTCCGAAACCAATGGCCCCGAAGTGACGAAATCGGGACAACCGGAGGGGATGGTAGTGATGTGAGGATCACATGTGTTCACGGAGTGTTAATGATTTGCTCCGGTACTCTATTAAAAGGAGTACCTTAATATCCGAGTAGATTCCCTTGAGGCCCGGCTGCCACCGACTGGTAGGACAAAAGATGTTGTGCAAGTTTCTCATTGCGAGCACGTACGACTATAATTGGAACACATGCCTATTGATTGCTTTGTACTTAGACACCGTTTTATTATTATCTCGCAAATGCCTCGCTTGATTGTTACATGAGTTTCTCTCATCCATGCAACGCCCGTTATCCAGTCCCCGTGCCTACGGTATTTTAATCCTGCTTGTTTACTATAATCACTACTGCTGTCTCTGTTACTCTGTCGTCGTTATTTCACTATCGCTATCGCTATAAAACTGTTACTATCGATAAACTCTTGCGAGCAAGTCTCGTTTCCAGTGCAACTGAATTGACAACTCCGCTGTTAAGGCTTCCAAGTATTCTTTGTCTCCCCTTGTGTCGAATCAATAAATTGGGTTTTACTACCCGCGAAGACTGCTGCGATCCCCTATACTTGTGGGTTATCAGTTGGAAATCCCTGAGGGTAAGTTCTACCTTGGAGATGCTGGATATGCGTGCCGACTTGATATTCTACCTCCATTCAAGAAAAAAAGGTACCACCTCAACGAGTTCTCTACGAAGCACCGACCTTAGAATGCGAAAGAGTTGTTCAATCTGAGACACTCAAGCCTTAGAGTCACCATTGAGAGGGCCTTTGCTGCATTGAAGAACAGGTTCAAGGTCGTTGACCATAAACCGTTCCACACTTTTGACACTCAAGTAAAGCTGGTCCATGCTTGCTGCATTCTTCACAACTGGATCCTAGGTTGGGGCGAGGATGAGTTCTTCGAAGATATTTTCACTTTTGATGAAGTAGAGATCGGCCATGGCGTGGACGCATGCGACAATGATGCCTGGAAGGAGAAGAGGCAAGGTGGGCAGACGCAATGTGGGAAGCCAGAGGCAACACCACCATCTGAGAAGAAGAAGTGAAGAAGAAGAACCCCCCTATGATCCCCTGTTTCTCGAGCCCTATTTGATCCCATATGTTGAACGACCCCGTTATGATAAACTGCCATTTGTAGTACCTAGGAGCATCGTGTTATGAACTACCATTCGGACTAGCTATGGCTGTGTTGACTGCCAAAACCCACCGGCGGGCAGCGGCCTTGTCAACACTGTAGAGCCGGGGGGAGCCTAGAGCTGCGGCTGGCTGAGACCCCTCCGAGCGACGGCCCGCAATGCTCTTCTGGTCACACGCGGCGTTGCGAAGTGCAGGGCGTGCCACCTGACCTATACCCGGTCGGGAAGGTGATGAGGTTGCCTCGCTTAGTTTCTGCAGGGCATACATGTAAACGTTAAATACGAGCCTCGATCGGCTCTCGGGTTATCCCGTGAATCGGCTCAAAGAGCCGATCCACCCATGATCCGTACGGGGTGCACGAATACTTGGTGGTCCCGCTTGATCAATATGGAGCTAATGAGATCTACGACGATTTAGGGTTTTCACCGCATAACCGGATCATCCTACTCCGAGGTTGGGCCTTGCGGCCACGCACGGTGCTCGTAAGCCGATCCTAAACAAGGCCAAAAAACCAACATGAAGTTGATCCTAGGAACATCCCGTTTAGGACTTGCGAACGCCACCCTACGTGCCACCGGATCCTCCCCCCATTGTAAGGCCAAACTATTGCGGATATTAAACTAATCCTTGCGGAACAAGGAGCAATCGTAACGGATCGGATCTACTAAATAATGATCAAGCGGGGTGCCGCCCCCACACCTGAGATAGGCGTGAGGACGGCTAGATATGCAAGGGTTGCACTACGTAAGCATGCTTAAACGAAGAACAATGCTAACCCTAACACATCTAATGATAACTACGTTGCTCGCCATCAAAAGCGCTTCGATACGAGCAACGCATGAACAACGTGGGGCTTGTGCTTGCCTAGATCGCAAGATGCGATCTAGGCAGCATGTCGCTTACTCGATAGAAACCCTCGAGACGAAGGAGTTGGCGATGCGCCGAGATTGGTTTGTTTTTGGGGTTGAACGTGAGTTGTTGTTTATTCCATAAACCCTAGATACATATTTATAGTCCAGCGGACTCTCTAATGTGGGCGTGCACTAAACCGTGCACGAGATAAACTCTAACTTCTAAACCGATACACAATCTATTATATTAAGATACACGGGCTAACTAGCCCAAATTCTCCGTGCAAGGCCGCTTCATAGTTCTTCCATATGTAATCTCCCAAGCCCATCTTGATCGCGGCCCACCTCCTGATTTAGCCAAAATCTGGTGATAACAGGCTGATTTCATGAACTGCTAGCTTCGTAAGGTTGGAACTGTCATGAACTGTGATTTCTGTGTGATGGGAGGTGAGAGCATGGTAAGGCTACCCGTTGTAGAGAAGAGGTAACCATAGGCATGCCTGGATGGTATCAAATAGGCCTAATCTCATCTCCATCGAGATTTCGGGTTGGCTGCAGGCAAACAAATACAAAGCCCTTTTCGGCCCAACCGGTGCAGCCTGACCTACCAAACAACAGGCCAATTCCGGCCCGTGGCTCGTTCTGTACGTGCAGGTGTGTGCTTGCACCACTCCTCCAGTGAACCATGATTCAGGCCCATGCTACCAAACGTGCCCGGGGTGTTCCTGTTCCTGTGCGCACCATCACCTGTTTTTGTTTGGACCTTCGCAAATGTTTTGCAGTTTGGGATCGTTCGGACCCATGCATGACTGGACCGAGGACGGTGCACCTAGCGGCACCACCAACCGGGCGATCCATCTTAATTTTTCATCATTTTTAAATAATTTTTATCTAAATGCAACAACTCTATTGTTGGGTCCGCACCAGAAAACAAAAAATTTCTAACTCAACACATAATATGCCCAAGACCTATCTATTTAGTAATGCAGTAACAAAGATGATAGCGGTGACGTACACCGACAGCGGTTAATGTTCAGCTGGAACATGGTTGGTGTAGACCTACTGTCGTCGCTGACCTCAATGTCGTGTAGAAGTCCTCTCCCATAACATCATGTGCCGCAGGTGAAACACCTCGTAGTTTCGCACACGTACGGTGCTCACCGACGGTCCCGACTCCGATCCAACAAAGTTGCGGAAGTAGATCTTCTGGATCCGGATCCCAGCTGCGCTCCCGCGTACTGGGTGAAGTTGTCTTCCTCCCCCTGCAATTCTTCGGGAAACCGCACGGAGAAGAAAACTAGAGAGAGAGAGAGATTTTCTCCAATTTATTGTGTATTTAATTTGCCCGATATGGGTCTCTTTATATAGGAGAGGGAGTTTGGGAGCCGGCCGGCCAGCCCTAGGGCTGCCGCAGTGCGCACCCTCCCCCCTCCTCCCCACCGATAGGCCTAGGTGGGCTAGCCCACTTGACCCGGGCAGCCACCCCTCCCTTCCCTCCCATGGGCCCCTTCCATATGGAGCCCAATAAGGTAGGAGTTCCGTTTTTAATTAAATAAAACATATTTTTATTAGATTAAATATATTTTAATATATTAATTCATATAATTAACATATTAAACATATCTTTTAATTGCAATTGTCCAAGACACCTCCCGAACTAATCCGAGCAGCTTTCAGATAACACATGAACCCTATTCTGGATATCTCTCTCAATTCCGATGAATCCAAAACTATCTTTAGTTCCGCTGAACCCTTAAGTATATTACCCTACGATTCGGGAATAATGCATACATGACCGAGACAATTTCTCTGGTCAATGATCACCAGGGGGTTCTGGAGAACCATAGTGAGCCCTATGCATTCCACGAAGATATGATCGTCATTTGAACCATTAGCTTGAGTCCTATTCCTTTAGTTCATTCGATACCGACACTTGTCCAAGACATGATCGATGTATGATCATACCTAGTTTTTTCTTGTTACCAACAAGGTTATTCAACTCGTTATGTGCGATTCCATCCCCATGACCTAGTCATGCGATGCACAACTTTATGGATGTAATCTCAGCGAGCGGGCCATTTCTATCTCCCCGTCACACGAACGAATAAACCCCCCATTGGAATACCCAACTACAACTTTATGATCACCCTGTTATGGTGTGATGATTGATGCAATCAAAGCAGCCTCCGGTGATAGTGATTAGATATAATCTCACGGTCTGAGGATTAGGTCACTAAGCTTTTATAAACATCGTAGCGTTGAACTTGATGTGACTTGATCATGTTACAGTACTTATGTTTTGGGTATGTACATCATATCATTTATCCAAACGATATGGTCTCATTGTCAATGACGTGTGTGTCCATGATCGCGAAACCTCGCTCAAAGATTGACCACAATGAACCAGTTATGCACATGTGTGCTTACGAGGACCTTCTTGTTTGTTTACAATACCACACATGTATTAATATTTCCACTTAATATAGTTATCGCATGGCACGAAACAATTATGAATATTCGAGATATAATAATAAATACTCATTATTATTTGCCTCTACCTCTAGAGAACTATCTCCAATATCTATTGCATATAGTAATTTTTATACAGCAATGAATTCAACAACAACTAGAATTAAAATTCGAGAAGTTTTAGAAAATAGATAGTTCCTTCCAATACAACACATGAAAATTGAGTTAATAGTTTCCTTTGAGCCTCCACATGTGTTCAACTAGATCACATCGTAGTTGCCAATGAACATCTTTGTTGCACATTTTCTCATACATCACGAGAAAGTTGGCGAACTAGACTGAGACACCCGAATTTGGAACTTAGGTTTTTTCAAGTGCTAGCTCGTGTGACTGCAGGCTCACCTTGGCATTTGTCTATGTTTCAAGGCGCCAATATAGAGACCACCCAAACAGCTGAACTGGAGCATTTTAAATAACAATTCATGATTTTATGGTTGAATACCCACATCCAGGACAGCCCCTAAATGTGACATTGATATGTGACATCTTCTTTCGATGGATGAACGTAACAGTAGACTTTTACTGTTTAATCATAAATGTCGCTTTTTTTTTGTTGATGTACTAATATAACACTCCGAAAACAATCTTGTGCCTACAACAAAGATCCCATGCAGCGGCGGGTCCATGATTTCAAGAGTTTGTATTCAAAATTACAAAGGTAGCCTAGTCTTTTTTTTTAGAAAAAAAACATAAGATCTTCTAATTTTTAGACTAAACTCAATCCGATTTGAAGGTGGTCTAATTTATAGTATACCTCAATGATTGGTTGATGCATGTAAAATGTATACATGAACTTTGCATTTATTAACACATATTCCCACATATTTGCAACATATATGATGTTATTTTCCTGTTTTATATTGATTTATGGGGATTTACCAATGATCCCTTTTATTTGGGTTATAACTCCGCAGGACAAAAAAAAAACCCTCTTTGCGTATTTTTCACTTTGAAAAACCTATACGGAGTCAAATTGAGCTAGGATTTTTGGGACACCAATATTTCATCATAAGAAGCAGCTGGAGAACTTGGACCTCACCTGGAGGGCCTAGAGTCCCCAAAATTGCTTGATTCTTTCGCGAACCGACTTCTTTTGCCCTAAAAATCCCTACATACATGAGCCCCGAAGGTTACCGCCAAGGGAGTGCCGCAGAAACAAAGAAACACGAAAACAGAAGCTGCAACAACGAAGATTGGACGGGAAACTCAGCCAGAGCCACCGCAAGAGGGATCTCCACCTTCTCCAACGTCTCCTCATCAACACAATGGTCAAGGGGGAGTAGTCCACCTCTGCACTATGGGTTTGTGACCGTATCTTGATCTACTTCTCACTTGTTCTCCATAGATCTTAGTACCATATGAGCTGCCCAACATGATTATGGTCATATATGTAATTCCTATGTGGTAGATCTTTATTCTATGATATTGTGATATGAGATTGAAATATATTATGTGCAAGATGTATTGATATACATATTATGTACCCCGTTCTTAAGTATTTGATTTGATCCAATTTGTGTGCAAGAACATGTGTGTGGAGATGTGTGTATTAGGTTGAGTAGCATGGTTTTAGTGATTGGGTGGTGACAAAAAAATAATGATCTATTATGGCTTTGTCTTTTTCTTTGCTACCTCACTAGGGATAAAGTGAATGCATGTGCTATGTTTATCACATGACAAAAGTGATGATCTTGTTTGTATGTCAAAGTACTTATGGATATGCTCTGTTAATTCTTAATACAAAATTGCATGGTGTTTTCCCTTTCTTGTGAAGTATAAGAGAGATGTGTTGGATCATCTCTATGTTAGGACGTGATGCCCATATGCATGCTTATCAAACATATATTGAAGTTTCACCAATATTATATCATTGATGAATTGCTATTATCCACTACAACTTTAAAAAGATAGTAGACAAGTGAACCCATGAACCACGGTCTAATTTTAATTATAAGAAACACCTTTTCCATTGCATTTACCTTACTTTCTATTTGTAGCAATATTTTAATCCAAAAATACAAAAATATTTAGTTCACTTTATTATACGCAAAACCCAATTTGTTTTTATCTTTTTACCGCTTTTACCTAGTTTACTTTATTTGTTTAGTTTACTTTACTTGTGTCACATCTTATATTTACTTACTAATATGAAACCTTGTGCATGAAGAAGAGGAAAGGAGACGTTATTTTACTTTCCATGATTGCTAGAGGAAGAGGAAAGGAGACGAATATTTCCCAATTTCCCGAGAGTTTGATATAAACCCTCGAGTCACCTTTGTGGGAATTTTTTCGCTGACCACAACACTCTGCACTTGAAATCCCAACGTCATCAGTGGTCCAAAAAAATCAAGAGTTTCAACAGCCGGCGAGTGAGAACAGCCAACATGTTCTAATCAAGCGTCCGAGATGAGGAGAACATGCCTGCAACACGTGCTACCGTGCTGGGACTTGGGGACAAGGATGCGCTCAGAAGTTGCTACATGGCCGAGGAAGCCAATGGGACGAGCATCGTAGTGGCCGGGATTCTGCAGTCACAAAGTCGCTCGTCCATGTTGTCTAAGGTTCGATCAGATGTCGTGTTAGGGAATTATGGCAGCGATTGGGACGAACAAGGAGTTTTGTGGTGACCTAACATACCACTGCATCTTTTAGTACGCAACTCGTTAACATGATACCAATGAAACATTTTTCCACTAATATACATTCCTAAAGAGGTAAAAAACATCATGAGTCCAAAGCATATCTATAAAATTAAAATTCTGGATCATCACAAAAGATCTTCACAGCCTCCTAACCACAATAAGGTAAAACTGCAATTAAAACTCTAGAAGAATAACTCGTAGACTAGAATTATCATTAACACTACCTATGGAGGTACTTGGCTTGCTAAGTAAACTATAACTGAGCTCTAGCTAGGATTAGGGAATTTATTCCCTCCTACTCATAATCTAAGTTTCCACCATGATTGATGTAGAAGTTGACTCCACCATGATTGACAATTGTTCTTATTGATTTTAGGGAGCAAATTGCTTTTTCTAACATTTTGTAGGTTTTCTTTGTAAAACTTAGTGTCTTATTTTGGGTCATCTAAGAAACCGGTGCGGCCGAGAGCCGTATTATTTGGCATCTAAAATAGCTAAAGTTGGTTTCGTGCCCAAAAACAACAAAAATAGTGCCATAAAACTAAAAAGTGGTGCCCAAAAAAGGCGTATGTTGAAGATGCTCTAAAATTACAGCTGATACACTATGCATTGCATTTATAATAGTGTAAGAGTGGTCGTGGACAAACCACTGCCTTCATTTGCCTTACATTTAGCATTGGCCTATGTGTTGCATGACCTCTCTAATTGCTGATTAATGTTATTGTTTCTATTTCTTCGCGCTTGTTGTTAGGTGCAAATATGAATCTCTAGGAAGATCCACCAGTTTGATGGTGGGGCAGCGAATCTACACTCTTGTTCAAATACGTGTAAAGCATTAGTTTTGAAAATAGCGAGGAGACATTATCTTCTCTATCCCCATCTGTTTTATGAACACTTCGTATGCAGAACATTTGTGTTTTTCTACAGAAACTAGATCTTGGCCATTTTGGATAAGTCGAAACATTGAAACGGTGGTTTTAGCCAAGACAATACTCTAGTAAATAGTTTTATTAGTTTAGCTACATGATCTCAAAGAGCATACATGTTCATTGTGGTGGCTCACAATCTTGTTCAACAAATTAAAATGAGAGTGCAACTCCGAGTAAAAGCAATAAGAACAATTGTCAATCAAAAAGTATTTGTTGACTCAAAATTTTAGCTTACTAAGCTGTAGTGATAAACATTCAAAAAAAAAAGCTCAGCATGTGAGATAGATTATGAGAATATAGTTCAGTTGACTCCACACAACAATATTATCCATCTGTTACATCCACAATTTGAGGACGACTACCTGAGATGCTTCTGATTAGCAGCCCAACTTGCAAGAGGCTGCATGCATGCTGACCACTCAATACTCAGTAATGTCGTTGCCTTCAGATAAGTCCCACATAGCTAGCAGGTCAATCTTGCCTTCTCTGCGGACGACTGATTCTTTTCTGGAATTCCAGCTTGACAGCAAAATCACTATGTCAACGAAATCATTTCAAATATTCTCTTCCTATAATCACCTGCAGAGTTTTGTGCATTCGAGATCGAAAAATCCCAATTAGTAAGTTGGCCCATAATTATTATATTTCACCCTAAAAATGATACTACCAGTATGCAGTAGAAATTTATGTTAGTTTTTGACTCAGTATGCACCACGCGTTGAGTTTGGGATTATTATTTTTATGAAGGAAAAGAGTTTGGGATTCTTTGATTTGAATGTCAATGTTCATGTAGCGTTTGACCGAGGGAATAGAGTACCCTTAAATAAAGGGAGGCGGTTGGGCAGGAATACCCCTACTTGAACATACATATATGATAGCTCGCTTCTGAACACAGCCAGTCAGCCAGGTTCACAGTTCAGACGAGACTTGAACATCTGCTAGCTAGCTTAGCCGCCTTAATTAGTTCATGTAGTGTGCAAGTGCACGCAAACACTTAATACACGAATAACCATCGTTCAGTTCTACGGTTGTGCCTGCTGAGATCCACTCATCCATTTTCTCTTCGAAACAGTAAGGTTCAGTTCATGCATGATCCTTGGTCATGGCTGGCATCAAACGTCGTCTCATGATTCCCTTGTCGACGACACTACTGATCTTCGTCGCTCTTGTTCGTGAGTCCGTCGCTGCCGGGGATGGCCAGGGCTTCATCTATTCCGGCTTCGCCGGCACAGACATCATGGTGGCCGGGCTGGCCGCCGTGGAGCCAAACGGGCTCCTCCAGCTGACCAACGGCACGGTCCAGCTCAAAGGCCAGGCGTTCCATCCGTCCCGGCTGCGGTTCCGCGACTCCGACGCAGTGAACGGCACGACGGTGCGGTCATTCTCAGCGTCCTTCGTGTTCGCCATCCGCTCCATCGCGCCGGGCGTGAGCGCGCACGGTCTCACCTTCTTCGTCTCCCCGACCAACAACCTCACGGCCGCCTTCTCCAACCAGTTCCTCGGCCTCTTCAGCAAGAGGAACAACGGCAACGCGAGCAACCACATCTTCGCCGTCGAGTTCGACACCGTCCAGAGCAACGACATGCTGGACATGAACGACAACCACGTCGGCATCGACATTAACGGCCTCACCTCCGTGAAGGCCTCAAGTGCCGGTTACTACGACGACGCCAACGGCACCTTCTACAACCTGACACTAGCCTCCTTCGACGCGATGCAAGCGTGGGTGGAGTACGATGGGATCAGTAAGGAGATCGCCGTGACCTTGGCTCCTCTGGGCATGGCCAGGCCCAGGAGGCCATTGCTCAAAACCACCTACGACCTCTCGCCTGTTCTCGAGGATCAATCCTACGTCGGCTTCTCGTCGTCGACCGGCATCCTCGAGTCGCGTCACTACGTGCTCGGGTGGAGCTTCGGCATGGGCCGTCCAGCTCCGGCCATCGACGCCACCACGCTGCCCAAGTTGCCCCGGTTGGGCCCAGAGCCTCAATCCAAGCTCCTGGTCACCGTCTTGCCCATTGCCACCGGAACATTGGTCTTGGCTATCGTCTGTCTAGCAATCGTTTTGCGGCGGAGGCAGCTGCGATACGCGGAGCTACGCGAAGACTGGGAGGTTGAGTTTGGGCCGCAGCGGTTCTCCTACAAGGATCTTTTCAAGGCGACGGAGGGCTTCAAGGAGAAGCACCTGCTCGGAATCGGGGGCTTCGGGAGGGTGTACAAGGGGGTGCTCCGGAAGTCCAAGGCGGTGGTCGCCGTGAAGAAGGTGTCGCACGAGTCGAGGCAGGGCATAAGGGAGTTCATCGCCGAGGTGGTTAGCATGGGCCGGCTCCGGCACAAGAACGTCGTGCAGCTGCTCGGGTACTGCCGGCGCAAAGGGGAGCTCCTGCTCGTCTACGACCACATGCCCAACGGCAGCCTCGATAAGTACCTGCACGGTCCACCGGGCAATAATCTGACCTTGGACTGGTCTCAGAGATTTCACATCATCAAGGGCGTCGCCGCTGGGCTGCTGTACCTCCACGAGGACTGGGAGCAGGTGGTGATCCACCGGGACATCAAGGCCAGCAACGTGCTCCTCGACGGCGAGATGAACGGCCGGCTGGGCGACTTCGGCCTCGCCAGGCTCTACGACCACGGCACTGATCCGCAGACCACGCACGTGGTGGGCACCATGGGGTACATCGCGCCCGAGCTGGCGCGCATGGGCAAGGCCTCCACCCTCACCGACGTCTTCGCCTTCGGGGTGTTCCTCCTCGAGGTCACCTGCGGGCGGAGGCCCATAGAGCAGAAGGAGTTCCAGGAGTGCCCGGTCTTGTTGGCCGACCTGGTCCTCCAGCAATGGCGTGATGGATCGCTCGCCGATCTGGTCGATGAGAGGCTCCAGAACAACTATAATTTCGACGAAGCGTGCCTAGCGTTGAAGCTCGGGCTGCTGTGCTCGCACCAGCTGCCATGCACAAGGCCGTGCATGCGGCAGGTCGTGCAGTATCTCGATGGCAACGCGCCGTTTCCGAACCAGATGCTGGAGGAGGTAACGTCAAATTACAGAGGGCCGGAGCCGTGCGTCGCGTCTTCCCCGCCGCCGTCAACGAGTTTCGGCACGATATCTATTGACCTCATGATCTCAGGAGGAAGATGACGACGGACCTAGCTACCAGGCCGAGGTCTGTCCATACAAGACCGGCACGTGCATGTATGGATCGATCAAATCCTCCTGATTAATCTACTTCTCACTAATTATAGGAGAATTCACTGAAGACACGCCCGTGCACATGTATGTATCTAAAATTCTACACTACGTGATGCTCGATTCGAATTTAGCACTACATGAAAAAATGGCTTTGCCGTGCGTGAGGGATCCCAGAACACGGCAAAGCCAATATATCACGGCCACGACACCAAAATTATAGGCCGAACATTTTTTTCGATTACACTCACAAAGAAATGAACATGGGAAAGAGGCAAGAAAATACACGGCAAAGAAATATACACGAGGATATAGCCATTACGACGGCAGCCGTTACAATGACAGGACTTTGTTGTGTGTCTTAGGGCTACGTCAATGGCCCCTTCCTGCCAAAATTTTCTCCCGCGGGGGAAATTAGGTTCCCCTTTTTCTTTGTCCTATACTGCCTTTGCCGTGTGTATTCCTAATACACACGACAAAGCCACATATTTGCCGTGTATATTTATAATACACATGGCAAAGAAATTCCCAACCTAATTTTTTCTCCATTTTCTCCCCACCAATTCCTTCCTGCCATTTTTTCCCCATCTTTTATCTCTGGTGCCACTATATATAGCCATGTATCACACACAAAATTCACAACCCAATTCTCCTCCACCGGTTCCAGCCGCCACAACCCTCTGACCGCCACCATCGACCCCGCATGCCCGTTTACAGACGCCATCGAGATGCATCCTCGTTGCCACGCCAACCTATGATCCAAGGGCTTCGTCAGCGTTCGCGCGCGACTCGGGGTTGGGGGAAATTTCGCGGTAGAAATCTCCGCCCCCGGAGAGCGCGTGTGGCTTGGCACATTCAACACAGAGGAGGAGGCCTCCCGCACATAAGACGTCGCAGCGTGGAGGTTTGGTTGGCCGCTCCATGACATGAACTTCCCAGAGATCGTGTCTCCGGTGCAAGATGAGATGGCCCCTCCATAGTCCTGCTTTGTGTCACAAGGACGAGTGGCGCTAGTGCCAGAGACAACAACGGCTTAACATCGCTGAGGCGGACGACCGGGCCATGGCGCAATGGCGGAGCAACCATCTCGAAGACGTTGAATACGAGTGTGAATTCTGGAAGGCGAAGAAGGCGGGGAGGAGAGGGGCAAGGTAGGAGAAAAGGAGGAAGGCCGCCATTCTAGTGGAGCACCCTGGACCATCAACACTCGATCCCAACACAGAGAGGTGGTTGGACATCCCCGTGACAACCTCTCCGGAGGACACAAACAACGATTTAGATAACGACTGGGATTAGTTTGTGTGTGTCTATTTATTTCAGTGTCAAGTTTGTGTGTCCACCTATGACGAATGTCTAGTTCGTGTGTCTATCTATGCTTCCGAACCAGTGCCGACTTCACCTGTCTAATTATTTTAGTGTCTAATTCGTGTGTCTCTAGATCTTCCAGTGTCTAGTTCATGTGTTTCTCAATGTTTCTGAACCAGTGTTGAGTGTCTATCTATGTTTCTGAACTAGTGTCCAGTATCGACCTATGTTTCCGAATTTCCCGAACTAGTGTTGATGTGCTTCTAAATGCGTTTGTGGTGCCCAAACAATTTCTGAAGTAGTGGCAAAACATCATCTCATATGGATCCCATTTTAAGCAAACCATCACACCCGGGTCCACCGAAGGGAATAGTGCTAGATTTTGGACCCATTCATTGCTTTCCATGTTCCTATGTAATAATCAAACACAAACCAAGAGAAAATCTTGTTTATCAGCCGTCCTTTACAGATTCTAGAGGGGTAGAGCACGTGGTCCTAAACAACATTTTAGCCCACGACGCGCATCAGAGTGTTGGGACCCACCCAAAACCTGCAGGTGTGGCTAGCATGTACATAAAATAGTGCTTGGATGCTAAGAAACCCAAGAGTTAGCTCCCCGATGTGACCCACTTCACCGATCTGTGCTGCCAGCTACGGAGTTATATGGCTTTTAAGGGCAATTGAGCTAGGTAATGACCTTGAACACGACAAATTTTCTCGGGACGAGCCCGTATTACACACATTCGTGTGCCTTGGGATGAGAAGGAAGGTTTGCTTTAACTGTTTTGCTATCCTAGCCACGGAAAACCAATATTCTATTTTTTGAGTGCCCAAATGCTTTTCTTTGTGAAGCGTCTACAAGGGACGCAATCTATAATTGAGAAAAACCTCTACACAATGATAGAAGACCGCCTATACACTATGGTTCACATATCTTTTACACGCGCTAGCTTGATGGAAATCCATGTTGCTTCATGCGGTCTCCTATAGATTTTGGTGGAAACGGGCAACATTTGAACTAAGAGTTCACTTTCGCGTGCTCTAGATGTTTTCGGGGATATTATTTTTGGGCCCGTAACATGTTATTTTATGTGGGGTTTTCTTCATGTATCGCGCGTCTCCCATCCGGTGCCCCCCCCCCCGACGCCCGCTTTGGCGTACTGTTATTTCACGTGGGTCCGGTTTTAAGCAAAATAAATTAAAAAAGTAGAAAAATGGGAAACTTTTTGTGAGGCGTAATTTTACGTGACCTAGTCGCGAGCAAAATTTCAGGCTTGGAATACAACTGCTATTCTCAAAAACTCTTGCCGAAATGAGCTACCACCTACTTAGTTATATGGATTTTAGAGAAAATGAGCTAGGTAATGACCTCCATAATCACACAGTTTGCCGGAATGAGCCCATATAGTGCACATGTGTGTGACTTGGGACGGGACCCAAGTTTTGCTTTAAGTGTTTTGCTTTGCTAGCAAAAAGAAAACCATTTCCCATTTTTCGAGGGTCGAAACGGTTGTTTTTTGTGAAGCGCTACAAGAGGCGCAATATACAATTGAGTGGAACCTCCCCATTGACTAACAGTAAAATGGATCCATCTAGGAGCTGCTAAAGCAATTTGAGATTTTGAGCCGTCCAATCCACAAATGAACGTCTCTGATCGCCAACCGGCGCCTGACAGACCCTTACATACCGCAACCCCGCTTTTAACGGCTGGCACTGTCTTTGGGCCTATACTCCCGAGACAGACCTGGGCGTCCCGACATCGATCGGGCCAAATTGGGCCAATAGACTGTGTAGGTCAAACCTGGAAGATTGGTTCGTTTTCTCCTCTCTCTTCCCGTCCTCTCCGGAGATACAAAGCTACCGGTAGAGCCCTCAACCCCGGGGGGAACTACTCACTCCTCATCATGGGAGTCAGCAACGGTGATGTAGATGGCGGTGGAGTCGATGGAGATGGCTCCGGGGGCAATTCCCCGTCCCGGCAGGGTGCCAGAACAGAGACTTCTGTCCCCCGAATCTTGTCTGCGAAGGCGGAGGAGCTACGGAACTTTTTGTCGACGGAGGCTTGTATATTTAGGGTTTTTGCATCGGGAGCTTTATATATGCGGATGATTTAGGTCGGTGGGGTGCCTGGGGGCCCACACCATGCCTTGGCACAGACTAGGGACAGGCCGCGCCAAGGGCAAGTGTGGCCACCATGTGGCCCCCCTTCGTCCCTTCTCTGGACTCTGTCTTCGCTCCAGAAAAAATAGGAACTTTGGTTTTTGTTTCGTCCAATTCCGAGAATATTTCCTGCACAACTTTTCTGAAATACAAATATAGCAGAAAACAGGGAACTGGCACAGTGGCATCTTGTCAATAGGTTAGTGCCAAAAAATGCATAAAAGTGCCACGAAGTGTAAACAAAACATATAGCAATTGGTGTAAAACAAGCATGGAGCATCAAAAATTATAGCTACATTTGCGATGTATCAACATCCCCAAGCTTAACTCCTGCTCGTCCTCCAGTAGGTAAGTGATAACAAAATAATTTTTGAGGTGACATGAAGCCAACACAATCTTAATTAAGCATGTAAAGCATTGTGAGCTGGGATCTAAGTACTCTAACATAGGCATGATAGATATAATTCAATAGAACTTAGCAACTATGTTATAACATGAAGAATAACTCAAACAAAGGATCATGAATAATTGTGCATTGAAAGCAACTGTGTGTTTATGAGCATAGAGTAAACATAACAAAGTGGTACTCAATATGTCCTTATGGAATAGCAAAACATAAATGCAAGGATACCTTCAAAGTTCAGAGGGTGACTAGATACAAATAATCTGAGAGCAAGCAATAGCACAATCATGAATCAATCAATAATAATTTTGGGACTATGCACAACTATGCTCTCTTAATTGGTGGATAAAGTAGAAGATGAAGACTCAAAATGAAAGTAAAAGAAAGGCCCTTCGCAGAGGAAAGCAGGGATTACCCATGCGCTAGAGCTTTTTATTTTGAAAGCAATAAGAGTATTGAAAATATTTATTTTGAGAGGTGCTACTTATGTCAACGGTAGTGATAAATAGTATGGCTTATGCATAATTACTTCCTATAAGTTTTCTTGCCTCATGCATAATATACCAATAGTGCTCACACCTTGCCTAATTAGCTTGAACTTCCATGGATTTTCATCGCATACAAATGTTTTAACCAAGTGTCACAAAGGGGTACCTCCTTGCCTCCTGTACAAAGGTCCTTAGGAGATGGTCTCATTTGATTTCTCAATTTTGATGAATCTCAACTTTTTTGGACATCCATACCGGGAAAGCAAGGACACCAGATATTTGGACTTTTGCCTAGCTGAAACTTCCACCATGTGAACATGACTTTAGTTGGCGGCCCAATGTTCCTCTCTAACAATATGCATACTCAAATATTTGCAACTCATGGTAAATCTCCCTTACTTCAAACAATATGAGCATGCATAGTAATTCACATGATATTCAATAAAAGCATATTGATGGTGTTCCCCATGACAACATGGTTATCACACAACAAGCCACTTATAAGAACTAAAAATGCATATGACATAATACTTACCACAATAGTTTATAGACTACTTTCCCATGAGATATAATTTACACAAAACAGGTGATTGTTTTTGAAGGTTTAAAGGTAGCACACAAGCAATTTACTTTGGAGTGGCGGTGAAATACCACATATAGTTAGATATGGTGGACACAATTGACGGTTGGATGCACGAGTAGAGCTCATACTCAGTACAGGTGAAGGCTAGCAAAAAACTGGGAGCAACCAACTAAGAGAGCAATAATGACCATAATCATGCATAAAGTGATATTACAAGTCAAAAAATAAATGATCATAGAGGATTTAGTTGACTGGTTATAGTCATAACATGGTATAAGCATGCGCCAAGTTAACCCAATAAAGCATCAAAGGAGAATACCACAATACTATGCATTTATGATAGAAACAACACATGATTCTTTTAATGACACATTATGCACTCTCAGCCATTTGAAACAAGTCATGCTAAAACAATAAATACTAAGCATATGACAAGAATAACATCTAACATGACATGCAAAAGTCTATGCCACACCTTAGAGAGCTTCCATTTGCATCACTATAGTCATAAAATATTTTACTCGTATCCAACACCAATGAACTTATTTGAAGTAACTCTCTGTTGCGGTCAGAAACCCACCGGCGAGCAGCGACGGGCAACACGGTAGAGCCGGGAGGCTCCCAGGGCTGCGGCTGGCCCTGGTCCCTCCGAGCGACGGCCCGCAAAGACTCGGCACGCACGTCCGATGCTGATGCAGGGGCGTGCCACCCGACCTATACCCGGTCGGGAAGGTGTTGGATGTGCCTCGCTTAGTTTCCTCGCATGGCATACATGTAAACATTAAATACGAGCCTCGATCGGCTCTCGGGTTGTCTCCGTGAATCGGCTCAAGGAGCCGATCCACCCATGATCCGTACGAGGTGTACGATCAGATGGTGGTCCTGCTTGATCAAAATAAAGCTAAAACGGCCTACTACGATTTAGGGTTTTCACCGCATAATCGGAACATCCTACTCGTGATTGAGCCTGGCGGCCACGCACGGTGATCGTAAACCGACCCTAGACAAGGCCTAAAAACCAACACGAAGTTGATCCTCGGAACATCCTGTCTAGGGCTAGCAAACTACACCCTACGCGCCACTCGGATCCTTCAACCCGTTTGTAAGGCCTAACCATGCAGATATTAAACTAATCCTTGAAGAACAAGGAGCAATCATAACGGATCAGATCTACTAAATAATGATCAAGCGGGGTGCCGCCCTTACACCTAAGATAGGTGTAAGGACGGCTAGACATCTAAGGGTTGCACGACGACAGCATATGATACGATGAACAATGCTAACCCTAACACATCTATGATAACTACGTTGCTCGCCATCAAAAAGGCTTCAGCACGAGCAACGCATGAACAACGAATAAACGTGTGCTGCCTAGATCGCAAGATGCGATCTAGGCAGCATGATGCTTACCCGGAAGAAACCCTCGAGACAAGGGAGTTGGCGATGCGCCTAGATTGGTTTGTGGTGAACGTGATTGTTGTTTATTTCATAAACCCTAGATACATATTTATAGTCCGTAGACTTTCTAACGTGGGAATAATCCCAACCGGGCACGAGCCCAAACTCTATCTAACCGACACGTATCCTACTATGTTACAGATACACGGGCAAACTAGCCCAAACTTTGTATACAAGGCCGATTCATGTATTTCTTCCATGTATATTCTTCAAGCCCATCTCCAATCGCGGCCCACCTCTGATCCGGTCTAATTCTGGTGATAACACATGCCCCCCTGGTTTTGGAAATGACAATTCCAAAATCACTCTGTTTTTTTTTTCGTCGGGTCATGTCGTGGCAGAGCAGAACCGCTGCAGAGTCTTTCATCATGTCGCCTCGCCTCCTCAGCTTCTCTGCGTGAATTGACAGATTCGGCATCATGTCCTCGAGAACCGTCATGGCATTAAATCTCCACTATACCCCCTTTATTTATCTGTGCCGAACGGTTCGCCACTTCATCCCCTTGCTCTGTTCTGTCCATCAGCACCCAAAAAACCCTCTTTCCCTGTAGCAATGTCTTCCTCTTCCTCTATCTCCTCAGGCCTCTCCCTCCAATCTTCCTCCTCGAGCGAGCAGGAGTGGAACTTTGACCACATACCAGATGGCCCACCCGAAGCACTCGTCGGGTCAGAAGGTGACTTACCTCTGACCGATGGGGAGGACGACCTCAAGTTCCTCATCGAAGGGAAGCTGAAGAGCGAGAGTGAAGACGACCTCCACTCCTGGGCGAACCCCACCTCCTCCGACAAGGAGGAGGAAGAAGAAGAAGTAGAGGAGGAAGAGGAGGAGGATGATTCCTCCTCCTCCGCCGGGTATCCGCCGGCGAAGCGCTCCCGCGCGTGGGCGGACAGCGAGGACGATGACGATGACGAGGAAGGAGAGGAAGAGGAGGAGGATGATTCCTCCTCTTCCGCTGGGTATCCACCGGCGAAGCGCTTCCGCGCTTGGGCGTACAGCGAGGATGATGATGATGACGAGGAAGAAGAGGCTCCGGCCGAGGGCTAGGGCAGCAGCGACGAGGAATTCTCCGGAAGTAACGCCGACGGCAGCTCCGATGCCGACGATGAGGCCAGCGAGGATTAGCAATGTAGGATTAGTAGTTCCTGAGCAATCGGCTCTTCTTTTGTTCTTCCTTTCTTGAGCAATCGGCTCTTCATTGTAAAAATCCTCTCTTATTAATGAAGAAGACATTTCTCAGCTGATTCTGTCCCTTTTCCAACTTTGCCGATTAAAGTGAGGCAACACATTAAGAGTCGATGGCAGAGCATCGGACCTCGCCATAAAACGCAAGCAAGGCCAACTCTATCGTCTTTTTCAAATGGTAACCTGCGACTTATATGAAAGAGCAAAACTCAAATCCCCAAATCGCCGTTTGAACAGATCAGACCGACGGCCACATGAACCTCAGATGTCAATCGCGCAGGTTCGTAACTGCAACAGACTCAAAGCAACCTCATCCAACGCCCATGCTATGATCTTAGTCCTGAAGGTGATCCTTAACCACTCCTTATTGTTCGAACATAGCGCCTTGCTTTATCTTTTGCATCAACAGGAACGGCCCCGACCGTGTAGATGATGATGGCTTTCCCTTTCCAATTCCTTTCAGCAGCTCTAGTGGTCTTCCCTTGCAACAACTCACCACCTTGGAAGAGGGTTATGATGGCGGGCTAGCCGATGAAACCCCAATCGGCTTCTAAAAACAGAGCATTCACCAAATCAGCTGCCCCCCGAGCCTCAGTCAAGGCGAGAACGGCGGTGAGGACACACAGTTCAGACAAATGGACCTATGCTCGCGCAAAACTGAGAAAACCACCACACAGAGCCAGCCAAACTTGCCACCATCGATCACCTTTCTTCCATTGAAAGCCGATATCGTAGACGAAGCACCAGCGGCTTAATGAGCCAAAAGGCTGGGTTGGATGCCAAAACTGACGCTTCTGACAGTATCGCTGAACTGGCGACCTTGCGCAACGGGTTGGAAATCCTCGAAGAGAAGGTTCTGGCAACGAAATCGGCTTACTGCCGCTGAGGAAGCTCTCGTTGTCCACCCCCTCCAGGAAGCAGAAGGCCATCCGCGTCTTGAACACGCAGCGGGCAGATCCTGTGTAATTGTGCTAGAGTCGATGGCTGTGCATCGGCTTTGTTTCTTAGTTCTAAAGTCGATGTCTGTGCATCGGCTGTACCTTGTGAAAAATTTAAAATTTTTTACTGGCCGATTTTTCCATCGGCCCCCAATATTTCACTGCACATGTATCGCACATGTTCATCTGATTAGGTGCCCCCCGAGCCGATTCTGCCAGGTAACTGCTGATATCGGCTCTGTGGTTAGCCAAGGCACTATATGTGAACGTCGGCTCTGTTAGGACCAGTGTTGACTTCTTCCAGCTCATCAGCCGACGTAAACCCATTGCCTATCAGATCGACGTTGAACTCAGGCAGAATGCATGGTGAGGATAATTTTGGCCGATTGCTGGAATCGGCCTCCATGTTGATTGCTCAATGAAGGTTTTGCAATGTTCCTTCATAGATCCTTGGGGCCGATCACATGGATCGGCATCGCCACGTTTGTCCATAGATGTTGCTCTTGTTACACGGTCAGGCCGGTGGATAAAACCAGCCTAACCCCGTCCTTTGTCACGTCGATGCGCTCGCAGTCATCCAAATTTATGCCTGAGAGTGGCTCTTGTCCTGATGTCTCCCAAACGTTCATGCCAGCCGTTGAAATCTCGGCTGAATCATCTGCGTGGACGACTTCTACTTCATCTCCATCCCACCGTATTAGGCATTGGTGCATCGTGGATGGAATGCAACAGTTGGCGTGGATCCAATCTCTCCCTAGTAGGACAGCATAGGTGCTCTTGCTGTCGACAATAAAGAACGTCGTAGGGACGGTTTTCCTTCCTACGGTCAGATCCACGTTCAGAACACCTTGTGCGTCAGATGCTTGGCCGTTGAAATCGCTCAGCGTCACGTTTGTTTTGATCAGATCCGAGCTAGAGCGTCCCAACCAACGTAGCATGGAGTATGGCATAATGTTGACTGCCGCTCCGGTGTCCACCAGCATCTTGTTGACAGGCTGCCCATTGATGTAGCCTCGCAAGTACAGGGCCTTCAGATGTCTGTAGCTTCTTTCTCGTGACTTTTCAAAGATAACCGGCCGTGGGCCGCAGTCAAGTTGTGCCACAGGTGCTTCGTCTAATCCTGGAGCACTAAACTCCGTCGGCAGGATGAACACCATGTTTGTGCCAGCCGATGTTTCATCATCGGCTTTCTTTTGTCTTGGGCGCCACTCTTTCCTTTGTGGCCGACCTTCTTCGTCCAAGGTTCGCTGAATTTTAGCGGCCAGATCAGGCCGCGCCTTCCTCAACGTGTGCAGGTATAACCTTTCGGCTTCCTCCAAACCACGTAGTCGCTGAACCCTACGCTTTTGGGAACGGCTGAGTCCATCAGGGCACCACCTTGGCCGATGATACTTATCTTCTTCTTCATCATCGTCCTCTAGTTCCTCGAGATCTTCTACCTGAGAGGGCTCAGCGTGCTTGTTCCGAGGCGGGAGAGGCCCTACACGTTTGAACACAGACACGTTAGCTGCATCCTTCTTCTTTTGTCTACATTCTGGACAGTTGCCGATTGTAGGCAATCGGCTCATTCCTAAATCCCAGCAAGTGACCGAAGAAGGGGCAGTCCCAGTGCCTATCCACGTCGTCTTGCTCTCTCGACTTTTCCTTGGCGTGGCGCTCATATCTCTCCTCGTCGCGATCATGCCGACAATGTCTCCTGGCGTCCCTGGCCAGACGATCTCTTTCATCATCGTCGTTGTATCGTCGACGTTGGTCATATTGACTCACGTACTTGTTGAGGAGGTGATCAGAGAGAGGTCGCTGATATCTCACGTTCCTCACTTCTCCCTCTGTGATGTAGCGCTTGCCATCGTGACGGAGCCGATCGCGTGGAACGGCTTCCTCCGTGTCCTTGCTATGAGAGCAGCTGCCCTCGTCTCCGTCCTTACCAGAGTGGTGCCCAGGTCCTACCATGTTGATATTGAACGAGAATCCTGGCTGGCACCTGATGACCCACAAGTATAGGGGGTGTATCGTAGTATCTTCGATAAGTAAGAATGTCGATCCCAACGAGGAGCAGAAGGTGTTGACAGGCAGTTTTGATGAAGGATTCACTGTAAATGCTCACAAACAAGTATTCAGGGGGTTTTGATGTAACATATGAATAAAGTACAAGTAAGTAAAATGCGAGAGAAATAATTGCAGCGAGTGGCCCAATCCTTTTTAGCACAAAGGACAAGCCGGTTTGTTTACTTATAATGACCAAACGTTCTCGAGGACACACGGGATTTTAGTCTAGTGCTTTCGCTACATACGGCTGATTAATCTTCATTGTTTTGATAAGTGTTGTGTGGGTGAACTCTGTGCTAATGTACCGCCCTTCCTAGGACTAATACATACTTGTGATTATACCCCTTGCAAGCATCCGCAACTACAAGAAAGTAATTAAGATAAATCTAACCACAGCCTTA